>NW_027070175.1:128667-196652 GCF_002906115.3 Quercus suber
AAAAAAAAAAAAAAAAAAAAAAAAGAAAAAAGAAAAAAAAAGAAGCTATCATTAAATAAAATAAAAGAAACTAATACACATAGAAGAGAGAATGTGATTCTAATTTCTAACAAAGGCACACCACAATCTCTATTAAAAAAATTTGCTATTCTAGGTAATCATATATATATATATATATATATATGTATATGTGTGTGTCCTATGATTCTAAAAAAAAAAAGGTAATCATATATGTCCTATGGTCCTATCTTGTACATTGTTGGCAATTGGCATGCAAAAAAAAAAGAGAGAGATAATTTTCTAACTGCTTTAAAATAATTCGCACGAATTTTAATTTCTATATAACCATGCACACGGGCCACGGTCAACTTTGCCGTGATACTTGTAGACACCTTATTATGTATTTATCTTTGCATTATGGCAAAGTTGACCGTGGCCCATGGGACTATTATGTAGACACCTTATAATGTATTTATCATTACCTTAATCTTCTGCCTTAATAATAAAATGGTACCTCATTTTGGGATGCAAATGTTAGAGACTTAGAGCCCTAATAAGCAATTAACCACAAGTGCAAGGAAACTAAAATAGAAAATCATAAAATAGTTTTGAAGAGCAATTATTTATGGATAGCCCCCAATTCTATTTTTTTTTTTTAAGTGTGAATTAATTTTCTTGATACTTGTGTACCATTTTTATTGAGAACAAATGATTTTAAATGATTTTTTTTAAACATGATTTAAATGATTAAAATGTGCTATTAATTTTTTTTTTTAAATTATTGTGAAGCTAGCTCGTTCAATCTTTTTGTAAATATTATGTATTTGATAATGTACAAATATTATATTTATCAGAAAAAGGTGTCAATAATCTCTTTGGAAGTGTGCCTGAATTTGCATTGGGATTTTTTTTTCAGGGAAATATTTTTAATTTTAAGGAAGCATGTCCATTTCATTAAAAAGAATGCATTAGATTTTTAGACCGTTTATGGCCGAACCGTTTAATGTTTAAAATATCTTGTTGAGAAGCTTTCTATTTTCTAAAAGTAGATGATTTCTATATCAATTATCAAATATGTGATTCTCCCAAAAAAAAAAAATTTCAAATCAAATATGTGTGATTTTGAGGCAAGTTTGCACGTAAAGCAGGTGCCCGACAATGATTTCATACCTCAAAGGCTCAAACTTAGGATTTCCGATGAACATTTTTTGCATGCATGGATTTTGACATTCCAGATCTCGATTTAATCCAAGTTAGGTACCTTTTAAGAGAGCTAGCAACACCAATGTTTCATTCATACAAAGCTCACGGCTTAATGCCAAGGTTTTCAGACCCGGACTGTTTATTGAACCGTAAAAGGAAGAGGTTCAAGGTTTTTGAGGTCGAACTGGATCAAACCGTGATGACGTCATAATTAATTTAATAATTAATTAAACCCTAAATATAGATATTAAATTTATAAAACTAGCAAAATTGACTAATATATCTATATATGTAAGGGAAATTTAATGATTTTCAAGTATATATTTAATAATTAAATAAGAAAGTTAATAAAATAAAATAATAACCATGAAAACATTAAAATTTATGATTAATTTTTGAAGTAAAGTTGAATATCTTTGAAGGATTTTAATTATAACTTTTTTTTTTTAATTCCTTGTAAGAGATGGATAATTTAATAAGTAGAATAAAATTGTGTTAAGTTGTTTTTATAAAATAAAATAAAATAAAATAAAAAGCTAAGGGGTTGGACCGCATGATTCTCACCGGTTCGTGCGGTCTAACCCTGGTTTTAGGGGTTCACGAAATTAACAAAAAATCCGGTTTTTTAGGCTTAAAAAATCGGTTTTCATTCCGGTTCCCGATTATCACGGTCCGACCTCTTGGTCTAGTCAGGTTCTAAGAACCATGCTTAATGCTTCCAACTTTAACAACTATCAACTTGGTAACGTGGAAACTCTAATATGATATTGTTCAAGTTTGTATTTTTTTTTTAATTTATTGATTTTGCATTGGACGTTAGAAAATTCCACACTTGTAGACTCTCAGAACTAAGCAATTTATGAAATAATAGAACATGGTTTTGAAAAAAAATGTTTGTTTAGCCAACAAGCCACGATTCCAAGTTTAAACTCAACTATTAAATGAGTTAATAAATTCAAACATAATAATGTATTCATGAACATAAGACTTGATTTAACTATATATATATATATATAATTATATTTCATATTATGTTTTTATATGTATATCTGTCTAAAAATAAACTTTTACAGACTTTAAATTAGATTATATAAGTTTGTAAATAAGTTTATATGATATCAAATTATTACTTGTAGTTTATTAATAATAAACAATCCATTTGTAGTAAAAAATTATAGATCTGTGAAGGAGTAACAAATTTAGTCATGATTTTACTATATATAAGAAAAAAAATAAGTTAATCAAGTAGTTTGTAAACAATCTTGAGTATGTTTGATAAGAAAATGAACTAAAATTGAACATGTAATCTTGTTGGTAATGAGCTTAAACTTGGCTCATGTTTGAAATAATATTAAATAACACAAGCCTAAACTTAGATTACTTAGCATGTTTACAGTTCTGCTCAATTTGAAACTTTTCAGATTTGCATTCTAACAATATCTCTCACTTATGTCAATCAAATATCATTTGACCAGGGTCAAAACTATGTCAAACATATCAACAACTAGCAACAAATTGCTAAGTGTTTGGAAATTTTTGTCCTCAATCTTTTGATATCTCACTCGATTTAAATGAATTATGTAGACACCCCACTTTACAACCTGTATTTAATCTCATTTGGAGGGTAAATAGATAATTTCATAAGGTTTATAAATTACTTCACATAAAACAGATCATGAAATCATAAAGATCAAAACAATGGGTAATGAGCTTCAATTGGACCATTGAAAAAGACATTATGAAATAAAGTTTTAAAAACTAAAATATATTCACATTCCTTCTGAAAAAAAAATGCATTCACATAATTGAGTCTAATCACACGTAATTATGGAAATTTTATTTTGATTGGTCCTAAGTGGATTCAATTTTAAATCAATGACATGTCCTGGTCTTATTGGTTTGAACCAAAATTAATGATACAGATGCACATATTTGATTAAATCGATCATCAGCCATTAATGAATCCTTTATTTTTTTAGTAATTAATTTGACAATAATTAGGACCTAATAAAGTTTGATTGAGGTTAGGTGGGTTGAAAATCGAAGAAAAAATGAATGAATCGTGGCTGGTGTTGGGTCCAATCGACACGTGGACTTGATTTCCATATGTTAAGTTGTTAACTGGTAGACAGAGTATGGATCGGCAGTTGGACCCATCTATCTTATATTCCCTTCATTTTTTGGCGTTGCTTGCTTTTCGCACATCTTGACTCTAAGCCAAGCCACCAACCCCCTCAGAACCTTTCCCCCTGCTATAAAAGGCGGTGGAATTCTAATTTGAAAGCACCCACTGCCCTATGGTTCTAGAGGAAACAAAGAAAGACACCTTGTGACCCGTTTTCCTAGTCATACGCATTACGCATACCACGCCGAGCCAATTCCGGTTTTCCTAGTCTCGGATTTGCAGTTGAGTAACTTGTTGTCTTGTTTCACTCTTCAAAAACTTTAGATAAACTCTCCCTCCTCTTGTTTGTTTTTAATTTGAATGCAGATTAGTATAGTTATGTTTTTAGTGTTATAAACATGTGTGGTGTCATTTGTATGGTAGAGATTAGGATCTAAGCACGCCATTTGTTTCAATGTTGTTCTAATGTTGTACACGTTTTCGTGCTTGCATTATTCACATGTTAATGCATATGGTTATGTTACACGATCTTAGAATTCCATGAATTCAATTTCAAAAAAAATGTTTATTTTCCTGTTCTTGTCACTAAACACACACAACCACCATGCTTTAGTTTCCAATTCATCTAATATGATCACATGCTAGAGCTAGAGTACTTTTATAAAATGTTGATTGTTTAAATGATGTTACATGACCATTGATCACCAGTGTATTTATTCAGGTGAGTGTCTAACCTTTTTCCATCTTGTAACTTAGCATCTGAACTTAGATTAAAAGTTCTTATATTAGTACATATTCACGCAGTTTTCAATTTTAAGAATGTAACTAAAACCAAGGCAATGTATTCATCAAAAAAAAAAAAAAAACCCAAGGCCATGTAAGCTTTTATTTTTAAAGATTGTATATAAGACCAAAATCATGTAATGCCTTACTCATATTCAAATTGATATACATTTTTTTTAACCAAATCAATAAAAATGATAAATTTTTCATATAGCTTTCTCATTTTTTAATTATATAAATTAAGTTGAGACTTCAAGAAAAAATCTCGATATAGAGGGAAAAACGTAATTAGTCAAATCATCACGATTCCACCCAACTTGCGTGAGTATGGCCCGACAAGAAAATTGGGCAAATTGAGGTTGATTGTCTTTTACAAATTAGGATAATGAAATGTCACATTGTTGAAAAATGTCATGCTCATTATTTAGAGCGACACTTACTCTGGTTAAATTACAAGATTTTCAATCAGAAGTTTGCCAAACTTTGTCAAAGGTAGGGGGTTTAACCTTGAATTTGCAAGTATTTCTTGTCTTGAAATTTGACTGGGGTAAAAGAGCTCAATCAAACATCAGTTAATCATGATCAAATACAGTCAAACCTCCTCAAACTTGATAAAAGTCTACAGCCTTAAAGGTTTGACCAAGAATTCATGAAGACTTTTGATCTAATTAATTCAATTTTTGAGACTCTAGATCTGGCATGAATGTCCTTACAACTGCACTATTGAATCATTGAATGAATAAATAGTAGGGAAAGTGTTACATTTTTTTTTTGATGAGAAGGGAAAGTGTTACACAGTTGAGTACAATGAGGGATTTGTAATGTGTGAGTAGATTTGGAAACAAAAACACAATCCAGAACAAGTATTCTTCTTTCTTCCCCCAAAATATGGGGGGTGATAAATTATTGTACTTGCAAGGGCATATGCTCCCATTATCCAAACACAACATCATAGTGGCCCCACCTTCCTCCCCTACCATTCTTACTCTCAAGGGTCACCCATCTACCATCCACACGTGTCAACCTCCCATTCGCTGTTTCATTTGGACCCCCACCCCTATCCTCTCTTCTTGGCCTGCTTTACTTGCCTTGTGACGCTACAGTCCTGACTATATACTCTTGACACTTTTCCAACCAAACCACACCCCCAGAGCTTTATTAACAATCAACGGCTCCATTTCAATCATGGTTCTTACAATCACGAAATTATCCAATCCAACGGCCTGAATTCGACAATCAATTACACAGTACACACGCGGCGTGCCAGAGTGGCAGTGCCAATGTCAGTGTCCGGTCAGCTCCGCCTCGAAATACCACACCATCATCAATCAGATGCTCTCACTCTCTCTCTCTCTCTCTCTCTCTTTCTCTCTCTAGATAGTCTAGGGTTTCCATATTGCTTTACAGTTACACTTCACTGATCTCGTCTCTTTATTCTGCGCATGTCTATGTTCTCTGTATTGAAAACTGTGGAAGGACATTTTCTGTGATTGATCTTTTGTGAGTGTTCACTTTGAGCTTCTTTTGGTGGTTTCAATGGAGGAAAGTTAGGGTTTCTTGATTGTTTAGAGTGATGGAGAGCCTGTGGCAGCTCAAATGCAGTTCGACATTGCCGTCCTCATCGACGCCGTCGTCATCACAGGAGCCTCGGGATCAGGTGAGCTATTCGGTGCCGTTTTGCGTTGCATGTGAATGTGATATTGGAGAGGGAATGGCTTTTGCTTTGTTGGTTTGGTACAATGTGATGTTGGGAATGTGAATGTTTAATGGTCAAATGTGTTTTTAGTAACATTTATATATGGTAATTTGGTGTTAATGAGAGTGAGAATTATTAGATAATGGCTATGTCTTTAAGATGTGTATGTATTAACTCTTGTTAATATTAGTTTTTGAACAGTTAATATTAGTATTAACTCTTGTCTCTTTATACCTTCCAATCTTGCAGAATATCATGATTATGGGAGATCAATAGATGTTTGGTCTATAAAGTGTTTTAAAATACATTTATAAAAAAGATAAAATAAAATGTTTAAGTTACATTGTTTTAAATAAATGTTACACAAAATCGTGTGTGTGTGTGTGTGTGTGTGTGTGTGTGTGTGTAATTAGTGATAAGTGATGCTTGGAAATCATATTGAAAGTGAAATGACCTTGATGGAATCACATTAAAAGTTGGGATGTTGAGAATATTGTAAAATGGAATAGAATAATTGATAAAGTAGCTTTTTGAGGTGGTTCAATAGAATAGGATGGCTTTTCCGGATGCGAATGCTCTTATGAGCATTGCCCATGAAATTGTGGCAGTAGTGTAGCCAATCAATGCGCACAAATGTTTGCGAGATATTTTTTAAATTCTATTTTGTTTTGGATTGGTAAATGGAAAGTTTTATTTAAAGAAAGATAAATACAACACAACAGGGGCTGTTAAAAAAAAAGATTTTGTTTAAATTCTTATGGCGTGGAATTGAGTACTAGACTAAAGCAAAGCTTAAGAAGGATTTGATGTTTTGGTAGGTTGCAATTTTGAAATTTGATTGAATTTTATGGTTTGTGTGGACTGTTGGATTTGACATTGAGTTGGGCTTTCGATTTGGAATTGGTTGGTTCAATACCAAATCCATTGTTTGGATCTTTAATCCCCAGCCAAGTCTTTTGACTCTTTCTCTCCACAAAGCAAAGCAAATCTGGTTTTGATGCCAAATTTTATGTTTAGTTGGTTAGTGAATAGACTGTATCATTAAAGGAAACAAGGTCATTATGGGATTATAAAAAAAATATTATATAACATTAATAGATTATACAATATGTAAAGAATGAGAGGACGTAGTTAGTTTATATGTTGTTTTGACATTTTAGCTTAGAATTCTAAATAAATTCCAAACCAATCCAAACTGCTGAATTATATTTCTGTGAAGTTGTGGATCAACGAAATTCAATGACAGAGAAAAAGGAACTGGGCAATGCTGAAAGCTAATTTTACAATTACTGTAAGGAAGAGGATTGAGTTATCTTGAAGAGAGATTATGTACAAACAATTCAAGTATGCCTAAAATTCTGGTGGTCTTGTTGCTCAGATGAGGCCATTTGGTGGAATCAATTATGAATAGATGCTCTAAGAGGGCAATGCCTCTATACTAAAGAAGTATGTTTGGAAACATAGGCTCTGCCCAGCTACAGATGATAGTATAAGTTCTGGGGCCAAAATCTTTCTACACCTGTCTGATGCTTCGTATAAGAGGGCAATGCCTCTATACTGAAGAAGTAGGTTTGGAATTATAGGCCCTGCCAGTTACAGATGAAAGTAGAAATTCTGTAGTACATAGGCTTTGCTCTGTAAAGCCCAATTCCAATTTAGTTTCACAACTTCGCACCAGTGTATCCAAGAGGAAGATTTAGACTCTTTCTTGCGGATTCTTGCCACCAAAGTCTTTCTTGATCCATCTGATGCCCTGTTGTTGTGGCTTTGTTTAAGAGCAGCTGTCAAATTTAATGTGGTGATGTTAAAATATTTTTCTGGCGATACTGCCAATTGGAAGTGATTCATGGATACGGGGAACAAGGGAAGCTACTCTCTTCAAAATTTTAAGAATGAGGGATGAATAATTCGTTAAAATCAAAGTTGGGAGGCTATGACTAGTCTTAACAAGCTTGGAGGAGTAATGGAACACTGGAATTTGTTGACCTTGTTGTCTTTTTATTGGTCTTCTTTTGTGCCTATGGTGTATGTTTCTCCTTTATTGATGAATTTTATGTGATTTAGAATATGTAGATACTAGATACATGTGTGTTCTGTTTTATTAGTTAGAGCTAGACATCATTGTCGAAATTTTTTCATTAATTTGTTTTTTGTTTTATTAAATTTAGATGGAGACAAATATGCTCAGCTATTCTTATCCGCATGTTGCACCAGATTTGAGATCAACAGTGTTTGGAAGGATGCAAGATCATTTCACTACCCATAAGCCTGGCAGTGTAGACCTGGGAAATTCTTTTCTTGCTCTCCTATCTGGGTCACCATCTTTGTTGCAGTGTGATTTTCAGGAACTTTCATGTCCAAAATCATCTGGTTCCTATGGTAAACTTGCTACTAATCACAGCAATGTCAATGTGAATTCTGTTGGAAGTGATATTCCACTGATATCCAGTGGGTTACAGTCAGAATATCTAAGCAATCAAAACCTGCAAAATGGAGAAGATTTATGTCATATTGTTTCAACTAGGGCAGTGGTGAATTCCAATTGCAGTGGCAATTCTGCTTTGCATGATTTTCAGGGATCGGACTTGGCTAAGGCAGTTATTAGCAGTCACATAGTTCCTGGTACTGAGAAAGTGAAGGTTCCTTACTCTTTGAGCGGAGAGTGGCATCATACAATTCCTGTGAAGCTCAGCAGCATGAATGTTCAATGTTCACAAAAGCTGCCTTTAGAGGCAGACTCTTCTATTTCGAAGCATTCATCTAGTTTCATGAGTGGATGCCCTCGTGTGTTTTGCTTGGGTACAAGTGAGTGCATATTGATTCCCATAATTAGTTAAATTATTCATTATATTTTCATCGTATGTGCTCATATCTTATTATTATTTTTTTTAATTTGAAAAGGTGGGTATCTACTTCTCAGCAATACAGGACTTCTTGGTATTGTATGCTCATGCCATTGTTTCCACATGTCCGTGTCTAAATTTTGTGAGGTAACTTCTTCGACTTCCTTTTTATGAGACACTTCTGCATTTATTAATATGTTTTCTTGCTTAGTAAAAGGTTTAATTGCTGTTATTTTGCAGCATTCAGGATTATGTGATGTTAACCCCGGAGATGCCGTTCATATGGACAGTGGAGAGACCATTGCTCAGTGGCGTAAGCTCTACTTCCAGAAATTTGAGGTAAGATGTACTTAACGCTTCAGTGGTTGTTTCATTTCATATGCAAGCATGTGTGCACATTTGGGTAAGGTGTACGTGTTAAAAGACCTGAGTGTGCATGCATACGTAGGCGTCTTCTGTGTATCTACAGATGAATATGCTCATTAGTAATGCTATCCTGTGTTCCTGATTGTTTGTTGTGACATAAGTTCTCTTCTTGTGACTGCTGTTATGCATTTGTTAAAAAATATACTCCCTGCCCTTGGACAAAACTTAATTTAACGTCTTTGTTTGTGTTGGCCTTTAGTCATTCATGTTAGTAGTTTAGTACAGAGATGGCTAATTTGTTGTTCATAAAGTTCTTCTGGTATATTGGTGATTGTTTTTTTATTTCCCATGTAAACCAGGTAGCATGTACACATACCTTTTTCAATATAATCTTTGCACATGATTTTTCAAAACCTTGAATATTGCCTACATGCTGCCCCATGCTTGTCTAAAGTGTGTGAATTTGTAAATGATGGTGTATGTGTCTTGGTATGATGTGATAGCTTCTGATGGTAAAAACGATAATATAATTTAGAAAAGAAACAGGTAGCATAATACATGTGCCTTTTTAAAGATTAAGGAGCATTTCTTCAGATATTTAGTTGCCTCTAGCTAGAAGCCTGTCGGGGAGGAGTTGATGGTCTATTCTCTCATTATGGTACCAAGCCAACATTATGATGTGATAGCCTCGTAGCATAGGTTGGTTTCATTTGATGTAAGAATAACTACACTAATCCCATTTAAACTGTGGTTGAACTAGATGGTGTTTGATATTTTGTGTATGTAATATAAATCTGTATATGCATATGGGCTTGCACCTAAAAGTTAACTTTTTACTAGGATGATGTAGTTGAGTTGAGCATTTATTGCTATGATAGTAGGTTATGTTTTTTAACCACTCATTTTTCCTTATCTTTGGAATTGAGAGTTGTATTCTTATTTGCATGTGTTTGAAGCAACGAGAACACTGGATGGTGATGTTTTTATAATGCTTTAGATTAGGGTTCCAGAAGATCGGAGTGAGTGGGACTGGCCTGAAGGATTATCGGTGACTGCTGGCTTTGTCAAATCGTGTGCGACTATGCCCAATGTGTGCAAGAGCCCTGACTTGCCTCATCCAGTTGGTTCGTCTGGAGGTTTAGTAAGGTCTGGACAGCCTTTAGACCATGCTTTCTTTCCAAAGAACCCTCATACAGACCAGGATTTGCTTATTGATGCTTCACAAAATAAAAAACAGAGGAATGTTCAGGACGGTGACAAATTTCTTCCGAAGAGCTTGAATGGCACATCATGGAGCAATTTGCATGCCATTGGGGATAACCAGATAATGGAGTTCCCTACATCTAGGCGTTCGACCCTGCAAAAGTTTGTTGGTAGTGGACTGGATAGTGGTTGTCAGTCCATTTCTGCTTACAATGATTTTATTATGAAAAATGGAAATTCATCTGTCTCACACTCTGCTTTGCAGAATGTAAGAGACCTTGGTAAAGATTCTGATGTTAACAGAACTAAAAATGTAAAAGGTAGTGTGATTGTGGGCAGGGATGCTCCTTCTTCAAACATTGAGTTAAGGCTTGGGCAGCCATACCAACCCAGTCAGACTTCAGGAAACTTAGTTTTACCAGTTATAGGACCACAGCTATTTGACAAACTTGTCAATCCACCAAAGTCCTGCTTCCATCGGCAGATGATTGATAATGGTTTGTTATAAATATATTTTTTTCTTTGCTCATTTTCTATGGTATATGTGTTATTTTCTTATTCCACCTATTTTCTCCATTTTAGCTGAGCAACCATATAATGGTTACTTTTGTAACTTTTGGTGCAGCAGCCAACTATAGCGATGAAGATAGGCGATATCATCACCGTGATGCTGACCCATTTAATTCCAGCGCAGAAAAAGAACCAAACCAGTTGACTCATGGGAATCACACATTTGGAATTAGTAATGCTATGGATTCTGCTAGACTAGAAAAGTTAAAAGGCAATGTGCCCAAGAGTTCTGTGGTTTTGCCATGTACAGACTTTCATACTCCTACTAAGGACAGTTTACACTTTAAAGCTAATGTTAATATGGTAAATTGCACTGAGCATGTTATGCCTAGGGCACTAAATCGTGAATCTCATGCTGCCGAGTGTGATCCATTCAATGTTTACTGGAATGCTGGTAATGGTTTTGAGAGGCAATTGAATATTCCTGCGTTGGGTTCTCAAAGATTTGTAGACAAGGGTAAGGGGGTGGGATGTGTTGCTGATGTCCCCTATGTTGCAACAGACATAGGATATGGCAATCATAAGCAGGTAGACAATTCAATTTTAGGTGGAAGCAGTGATCCCTTTTTTGCAGCTGTAAATGATAAGAGCTGTTATTCATGTCAGTTGACTAGTATACCACCAGATGTGTCTGATGCCAGAAACTTAGTTAGCTATCTCGAGAAGGTTCCTTGTCTTGGAAGTAGCGGACAAGGTGATCATGTTGCTCTTAGATCGAATTTGCGATCGCAAGGAGTCTCAATGGGATTTCCTTTGGTTACTTCAACTTCTACTTTGGATGGGACTCCATCTTTCTTGAGACAGGATAGTATTGGTGTGAGCCCTTATTTGCTTGATGAGAATTTGAGATTGCTAGCGTTGAGGCAAATAATGGATTTATCCAAGCAACAACATGCATTGTCTTCCCTATTGAACCAAGAACAAGGGAAATTTGGTAGCTCTTCTAATGTACAGCATTCTCTTGTTGACCCTTCAACTTCTCAAGAGCAAAGGCACAGACCTAGTCTTTCCAGTGGACGAGACGTTTCTGAACCCTCCAGGAATTTGCTCCAATCTGCTGCCACTTTCAGGGTGGGTGATGATATTGAAAAAGTGGCTTCTGTGACAGGCAAGTGCATATTTTGTTTTTTATTGTAAATGTAAAAGTTTGGTGAAGCAGGAATCCAAGTATTCCTGTTCCTGCTCGGAGTTAAAATAGTGTTTATGAATGTCTGTACTACTATTGCAATATCTCAACATTGACACTGAAAATTTCGTTACATCCTGAAGGAATTGATGTGCACTGTCAACTTTCTGATGATCCTAGTCTAAATGAGCGGCCCTCGTTAAGGTCAGTTTGGGACATTATTAAGTCAAGTAAAAAGTAAAGTCTAATCACTTTGCTTCATGTATATTCACTTGGACATTGATCTCATAGTTCTTCTAATGGTAAGTCAAGTAAAAAGCAAATTTTTTTTCACATATATTAAATGTATATATGTACATCTGTTAAAATATGGAGACAGAGTGAGAGAGGATAAACATATTTTTTATTGATAATTATACATGCACTTGGTGAGTTTCAAACTCATGACCTCACCCTCCACCTTGTTCTTTCAAGGGGGGTTGGGGTGGGGGGGATCCACCTTGCTCTTTCAAAGGGGGTAGAGAGGACCAATCTTTTATATTTTATTGGTAATTACATGTACCTTGTGGGTTTTGAAACCATGACCTCACCCTCCACCTTGCTCTTACAAGGGAAGGAGGTGCCATTTGAGCCAATTTGTATGAATTGATCAAGCATTTGCTGGTGGCAGAAATTTGTGATGTCATACTAACGTAAATGAAAAATTGCAAATATATTTAGGTTAGTATATACATATGGAAGTATGCATGTGATGGAGTAGGGTGTGGGGGGCTGAGATTAGTCATTACCAAGCTTTAAGAGATCCAATCATAGAATCTGACTAACTATTTTCTGAGGTCATGCTAGTTTTTATTAATTTAATTAAACAGTTAGTATGATTAACTTTTTCACAAGCTATGTTCTAGAGGAAGGAGTGAATGAGATTGGTTTGTGTTAGCAGACTGACTACATTCACTGAATCAATGCTTATTCTCTTTTCATATATAAACCCATATCTGAACTGGCTACACACGATGGTATTCCCTTTAATGTGTCTGTCTGTAATTCTTTAAGGGCACTTGCATTTGGACAACCCTTCTTTCTAATAAATTATTCTCATAAAAAAATGACAATATAGATTTCTGCATTTTCTAATAAGGGCACTCGCATTTGGTCACTGCATTTCTGCATTTTCTAGTGGCTTTGTAAAAATGACAATATAGATCCCATTCATTTGCTCGAGTGAGGTCTGTTCTGCTAACCTTTTGTTCTGGTATTTATTGCTTTTAGACTTGGCAGAAGTGATAACAATGTCAGCAGATCAAGTGAGCATGAAATATGCTTTCAGAGAGTCCCTCACAAAAATTGTCAGGGCAAGTGCAGCTGTGAAGCGAGCACAAATAATTTAGGAAGAAATTTTGATTCACAAGTTGGTAGCTCTTTCAATGCCTTTAAGGAGCAGATGGGAACCTGCAGTGGTGAAGCCTCAATTATTATGAATTCTAAATTTGCTAAAGATCATTTTCTGCTAAGGGATGCAAATATTTCCTCAGAACGAAGTGGGAAGTTGAATGGGCAACTTCATAGAAACAGAGTTTGTCATGCATCTGAGTGGAGAGATGTGCCAAGCAAGGTGAAAGGGGTTCGTAACGCAATAGTTGTAGAGCGGTTGGCTAATGTGTTGGATCGAAGAGGAAATGATGGTAGTCAACTTAAAGATGCTTCTGCTAAATGCTTCAATGGAGCAGTGCAAATTGCTGGCTCCTTAAAAGAGCTAGAAAATTCAAATGTTTCATCAGGATGTTCTGCCCCTGCTGTTACACAGTCATCAATTGAGGTTAACAATATAGAATTTTCTACTATTGATGCTGGGGATACTGGATATGTAAGCAATGATATAGTTGATGAAGGATCAGGCATTGATAAATGCTGGTCATCAGATGATGCACTTGGAAGTGAAAGAAGTGCTGATTTCCTGGGCTCTACCTGTAGGACTAACTTGAGGAAAGAAGGATCCTCCCATGTTCTAAATAATCAATCATCTCGTAGTCTTCTTGATGAGCTTAAGCTCATGGATTCCTTGACATGGAAGAAAGACCGAAATCAAATCCATAGTTGGCATCAAATCCATACTGGGCTTGCAATTTATGAGAAAAGCAATCCATCACGAAAGATGGTTAGCAGCCTGAAATCGGGGAAGAGAAAGAGAGCAATGAAATTGAAGATGCTGAGTGCCTCATTTCCCTCTGCAGCTCATTCCGTAAAACCATATCAAAATCCCAATTCTGCTGAATTGCCCTCCTGTTCATCCAAAGATATTCAGTTGGTTATTCAATCTGACCAGGGGACCTCTCTTGTTTCTGGGTCTTGTATCATTCGACCTAATTCCAAACGTAGATTTTCTTCGGCCACAACACACTCTCATAAAAGAGGAGTGAGGGAAGATGATAATCAAACAGAATTAAATGGTGATGCAGACTTTTGTAAAAACCCTGAAGTCTCAGGCAGAAAGAAGTTGAGAAAGTGTTTCACATCGGGCACTTTCAGGAAATTTCGGATGCAAGAATCAACTCATGAAGAGGCTGAAGAGACTGAGAAAGACAATTCAGTAGGTTGTGTAGGGACACCTAGTCGACAATTAAATCTGTGTTCAAGGAAGGCCAGACTGGTAGTATGTGGAAAATATGGTGAAATTTCAAATGGAAAAGATGTGTCAAAGCCAGCAAAAATTGTTCCTCTCAGCAGGATTCTTAAAACTGCCAGAAGATGTACACTCCCCAAAAATTGCAAACCCAGACTGAATTCCACGAGGGAGTTGAGAAAGGCAAACTCTACTAGAATTGATTTATGCTGTGATAAATTCACTGATTTGAAGAATGGAAGCAGTGTAGCAATTTGTGATAAAATAAATCTCGACAATTCTACAGAAGAAACGGACAAGGCATGGTGCGGTGAAGATGAGCAATTTGCTAAATCCATTTTGGTGAAAGAGAATGATGATAAAAGAGAGAAAGATTATATTATTCGACACAGTAATGCTCCTTTGCAATCGAAGCTTAAGTGTAAGGAAATTCGCAAACGCAGCATTTATGAGCTGACAGTTAAAGGTAAAAATAGAATGTTAACTGCTTTTTCTTTATAAAATAAATAATTTTATTTATATATTAATTATTATTATTATTATTTAAGGTTTATTTTCTTTCTCCCAATATAATAGGAATACTCTGTTTGTACTCTCGAATGTTTTTTTAAATCTTCTTGATTTCTTCAAATTTACTCCCTCAACTAAGTTTAATGTTGTACTTTTATATTTGATTTTCAGTATCACAATTTTAGTTTGGAGAGCTGAATAATGCATTACAAATTTTATTGAATTGTTGATAGCCTTTAGCCCTGAAAATGGGTGTCCTTTATTTTTTTTGAATGGCTTTGGGTGTTGATAATGACAACCCATTTAAGAAACAAGTTTTTACAGCTGGGTGACTGTATAGCTACCTGACATATTAGCAGAGTGCATTGCTTTCACCTGTTATGGTGACTGCCTTCTACTGTTGTACTTAGCCCTGCTTCCGATGCTAATACTTCTGAGAGGGTTGATCAGAACTGATTGGTGGATTAACAGTTGATGCTCCTTGCGCTAGAAAAAAATGGCTTTATTGTTATCTGTACTTATATGCACATCATATCACCATTTTACATTGAACCTTTTGACATGGGCATTTGTCTGTTACATCATCGATATTTTTGCTCATTATCAGGAAATAAATATAGTTCCAAAAGTTTTCCATGTTCGAAGATGTCAAAGTGCACACCAGAAATGAAGGTGGGGAAAATTTTGAAGAATGCTGAAGATAGCAAGCGTGGATTATGCAAAGTTTATTCTAACAAGTAAGCAGGCAAAAATTGATCCTTGTGACCAATTTGATCAAACTTATGTTATATATACTTGTATGGCATCGAAGATTGGAAGCTTGAATAGATTGTGATTTTGGATCCAATTTATAATTTGGGATGGTTTACTCACAAGCTGCAATTTTAATATGAATTGATTTTGATCATAATGGTTGTGTTACAGATCTACTGAAGAGCACAAGTGCCTGCCCACTTCAAGTTCTGCTGCATTCTGCTGTGTTTGTGGAAGTTCAAACCAAGATGATATTAATTGCTTATTAGAGTGCAGTCGATGTTTAATCAGGGTATGTAGCCACTAAAATCATGTCAATTTGAACTTCTTCTTTGTGCTACTGGTAATGATTCAATGATATTGATGTGTCATGATAAGCAGGTGCATCAAGCTTGCTATGGTGTTTCCAAAGTACCTAAAGGTCGCTGGTATTGCAGACCATGCAGGACAAATTCAAAAGATATTGTAAGAGACCTGAATATTCATAATATAATTTGTCATCTAACTCAACTTGTCAACTGCTGTCATCAGTTACTTATTTTTTGTGCTCTCTCTAATATGAGTCTCTCTCTTGCTCTCTAGCTCTTAGTTTGTATATACACAGACACAGACACAGAAGTATTGTTTGTTATCTCATTCTCAGGTTCTTTCCTGCCATGATTCAAGCTGCAACAGAGTGGTCAACTCTAGCCCTGTATGGTAGACACTGACACTATGTTGCCACAACTGCACATCCATGGTCTCACTTTTGCCATCTCTTGGCCAATACTACCACTTACACAGCCACCTTTTCATGATAATATTAGTCTCAGTAATGCTTCAAGAACTTGCTCAAACATGCTTCCATTTTGAGATTATTGGTGAGTTGGTGTATGACAAATTAGGGATTTGCTGATGTGGGCTTGCGGTGGGTTAAGGTTTAGGAGGATTTGTAGATCCAGGGTTTAAATTTTTAGAAGAAAAGGTTGGAGCTCAAAATTAGCTAGGGTTTAACAGGTTTCTTTTAATGATTATTTTAACTAGTCGTCAGTTATTTGATGACTTTGATGAGTCACTTGCACTTCTCAATGGAGATAAGTTTGGGCTTAGCTATTTCAATGACGACTTTCTTACATTCATGTACAAGACGATCTATAAGATCTTTAAAGGGGCGTAAGCATAACCTTGTAGTTCATCTATGTTCTCCAGACTTCTTTCCATATTAATCAATTATGAGAACTTGCTTACTGAATATAACAATTCAATTTAGTGACCTGAGGATAAGTATATCCGGGGATGTGGGTTTTCTTCCAGATATTGGTTTTGTGATGAGTTGTATGAAAACCGATACTGTTTTCTTTGTACATATATTTTTGCATATTGTTGGCACTGACTTAAGATAGCTAGTTGTGTTTCTCTGCCATATATATCTTGTGATTCCCTAATGCCTTTGTTATTTTGGTTTATTGCCACCTAGGTTTGTGTGCTCTGTGGCTATGGAGGTGGGGCCATGACTCGAGCATTGCGAAGTCGCACAATTGTGAAAAGCATTTTGAAAGCTTGGAACTGTGAAGCAGATTGCAGACATAAGAACATGATTTCTTCTGCCGAATCTATACAAAATGAACAAACTACATTGCACTCCTCAGGTTCTGGACTTGATGGGAATTCATTTTCTGTTCTACAACCTGAAAATATAAAGTCATCAGCTATAGCAGTGAGGAAAATGGATTTGCAAAAACAATTGGACGTTGAACAGGACTCCCCTTGTGCTAGTAATATAAAGGTACATAACAGCATAACAGTGGGAGTACTTGATTCAACAGTTAAGCAGTGGGTTCATATGGTTTGTGGGCTTTGGACTCCCGGAACACGGTGCCCCAATGTTGAAACCATGAGTGCTTTTGATGTATCTGGTGCTTCAAGTCCTAGAGCTAATGTGGTAAGAAATTGTGCTTAAGAACACTTTAGACAAGAGTATGGCTTATACTATCACATACTTCAGAAGTTAACATGGATTTTGAAATAGTTGTTCTGATAACCAAGCAGTTTATTGTTATGGTTAGTGGATTTTCATGCATGTATGGAAATTAGCTTAATTTCTAATTTTTCACATGGTTCTCTGTATCTTGTGACACACAAATGGTACTTTTTGTATGTAAACCCAATGTATCTATTTCGTTTATCTTGACTGTACCTAATTATAAGATGTAACACATGGTATGAGACAAAGAAGTGCCCTACTGGCTGTTTTTGACTATTCTGTAATTTTTTTTCTTTTATCTTAGAGGAAACTGTAGCATTTGAAGACTTGTTAATTTTACTTCTCTACAAGGGCTCAGAAGACTTGTGCTAGAAATTTGGGACCTATTAGAACTAAAAGCTCATTATGCTCTTTCATAAAATAATATAGTTCAGCTTGTTGACCTACATGTTTTACTGGATTCTCTTAAGTTAAAAGTGGAAATTCTTACCTATCCCAAAAAAAAAAAAAAATAGTGGAAATTCTTGTGACTGGTAAGATATTATTCCTGAAAACTATAATGCATTGGACTCTCATGATTTGAAACTATTTTGTTGTTATGTGTTCAGAATTTTTAGTAGTTTTCTTTATGTTTGCCATTTGTTTTCCAGGCTTGCTCTTTGTGCAATCGGTCAGGTGGTTCATGTATAAAGTGCAGGGTTTTGAGTTGCTCAATTCAATTTCATCCATGGTGTGCTCATCAAAAGGTTTCTACCCTTCAATAGTTTAGACCTTGAATTCATTTAGCAGCATTTATGATCCTTCTTATCATAAGTATTCTCGTGGAGCCTTTTGCTGTCTTGATTTCCTACATACTTCTCATGTATCCCTTACTGAAATATTTTTAATTGGGCATGTCTATTTAAGCCTTAAGGTACACTAATAAGGGAACTTCTTGATCTTATATGAACTTTCTGCAGAGTATTGAAATGCTTGGTTTTTCATTAGTAAAAAGAGGCCAACTTTTTGCGAAGGATTGAAATGCTTAACTTGATTATCATGAGTTAAAAAAGGCCAAATTTTTGCAAAGGATTGAAATGCTTAACTTGGTTTTTCATGAGTAATAAAAAGCCCAACTCCCATTTTGAGTTACCATATTTTTTTCTGCACACTGTAAAACACTTCTATATGAACAAAATTTTTGTGGTGTGGTTTTGTAAGAGGTGTGAAGCCTTATGTGGTGTCTGTGATCCATATGGAACTGTGGACCTTGTGTTCTTGTTGTTGATTAGACTGTCTTATTTATCTTGAATGGTTAAGGGAATTTCTAAGATAATACATTTCGCTTAAAAATGGTTTTGTGAAATCTTTGCATGTAACTACATCTCTACTTGCTTTAGTTTGTAGGCTACTTTACTAGGTTATTTCTGCCTACTTTAATAGGTCTGATTATCTACTGACACTTATGCTCCTGAGATCCTATGGTATTTTCCTTTGATGTTATCAACACTACCTTGAGTATGCTACCCTTTGATCTTCTCCTGTGTTTGCAATTCATGTATAACATTCCATTGATTTGTTCATGATGGATGTTTTAGTCAATACCTTGCTAATACTCAAATAATGTATTGGGTTGCCATGTGTAGGGTAATGTTATCTCTCAAATCAAATGGTTCCTTTCACATCTTTAATACATTTTCACTTAGGTGGCATTAGGACTTTGTGCAACTGAGTTGTCTATATTTTTTGATAGGATAGTTTTTACCAGAAGTGGCTTAGTGCTTTTTGTTTGTTAATTTAGTTATACATTATGAAAAGATGTATATTAATTGCTTAATTTAGCCATGATAACCTGGAAAAGTTTTTATCTGGCATACAACTGACTTGTTTATTGTCTGATTTACGAGGAACGTGAGATAGCTTGTCCTTTCAATGGGCATAGATATTTGTTTGTCTTGACCTGCCATTTACTTGAAGTCTGAACGCTTGTTTTAAACTTTTGTTTTGTCCGAATGTTTCATGGTGCTTTTACTGAACTCTCATTATTTTTTTTTTAAAATTAATTTGTCAAGTTTATTCAGGAGAATTGATTTCCAAATAAAAGAAAAATGACTTTGTTGACGGTCATTGCTGATCACTTCTTTGTGTCCTGATCACTTCTTTTTGTGCACATTACACAGGGTCTGTTGCAAAGTGAGGTTGAAGGTGTTGATAATGAAAGTGTTGGGTTTTACGGAAGATGTGTGCTTCATGCTACATACCCCACTACTGGGTCTGCCTGTGATCCCATCAACAGTGAGATTGGTTGTCAGGGAGAAAAAGAGTTTGCCTGTGCTAGGACGGAGGTATTCTTCCAACTAATCGAGGTTTTCTTTCTGAGGGTTTTTTGTTTTTGTTTTTGTTTTATTTGGGAGAGAAATAGAGGTTTTTTTTTTTGTTGGGGGAGGGGGGGGGGGGCAGGGCGCAATTCTGCTCTTTGAGGACCTGAGCCATATATATATCTTTTTGTACTGTCATAGGGTTACAAGGGCCGCAAAAGGGATGACCCCCAGAATGATCTTTATGGTCCATCAAAAGGCAAGGGTGGATGCCTTGTTCCTCAGGAACAGTTAAATGCTTGGATTCACATTAATGGGCAGAAGACGTGCACACAGGGGCTTCCAAAGCTGGCAATATCAGATATTGAGCATGATTGTCGGGTACATTCTAGTTGCTTATGTAGTACTACGTTACATTGGTTTTATAAAAGATAGAATTGTGTATTTTTTCCCCTTTCATAGTCCCTTGTTTTTTTTTCTTGGCAGATTTGCTAATTGAAATTTGTGTTTTTCAAGGTGCTGAATTTTACCAGACGATTAGATTATGAATTTGTGATTAACTCATGTTTTGATTCTCACTATAGCTTTTCCTTGTTTCTGTGCAGAAAGAATATGCTCGCTACAAACAAGCAAAAGGTTGGAAACACTTGGTTGTATACAAGTCTGGCATTCATGCCCTTGGTCTTTACACATCTCGGTTCATTTCCCGTGGTGAAATGGTTTGATCTTCTTACCCCTTAAGTCATAGATCCGCAGGTTTGCTATGTTGGATTCATGATATATATATCATGCTTTTGTAGGTTGTTGAATATGTTGGTGAGATAGTGGGTCTACGCGTGGCTGATAAAAGAGAAAATGAGTATCAGTCTGGGAGAAAACTTCAGTACAAGAGTGCTTGCTACTTCTTCAGGATAGATAAAGAGCATATCATTGATGCTACCCGCAAAGGGGGGATTGCTCGTTTTGTGAATCACTCATGCCTGGTAATTGTGATTGAGGCTTTCTTGCTTAAGAATTTAGCTATAAGACAATGATTTATTTAACATTAACCATTATTCCAAAACTTTAGGAAATGTTAAAATTTCTAGCATGTATCTGAAGCAAGGATTTTTTAAATTTACTTATGTCGAATAGTATACTAGTCTTGACTGGTTGTATTGGGTTCCAGCTACTATTGACGCCCCCAATCACTTGTAACGAAAGAAGACAAATTAAACACAGAAAGCTTCTGGTTATGAATTGCTATTATATTTAAATAAAAATTTGGAAAATTTAACCCAAAAAAATTTATATTGGCATAGAAAGAATAAAAAGATTGAGTTTGAATATAGTCAGATTTGTGTTATGCTTATAAAAAAACAAAAACAAAAACAAAAAAGTCAGATTTGTGTTAGTTTTTTTGGCTTCTCGAAATGATTTTGATAGGGATGGTTTTTCTTCCACAAAATTGGCTTTCCTGGCCAATGAGCTTTAAGCTCAAGTGGCACGTCCTCCCCTTATAAGTTACAAGTTCTAGGTAGAGAATGGGGTTGTGGGTTCAAGACTTGTTGTGTACAGGTGTAACTTACCAATAAATAATAAAAAAAGGCTTTTCTGAACTTGTGCAAAGAAGTCATTTCTGTGGTGTTATCTAACCATTCTGTGCTTCAACTCAGTTTTCTTACTTGATTTTGAATTGATGTAACCAGCCAAATTGCGTCGCCAAAGTGATATCTGTGAGAAATGAAAAGAAGGTAAGTTGGAACTTAGTTCTGATCTTCCATTATTTTTCTCCATGGTTGCTATAGTTCATTTTATGTGGCCATGGCTGTGAAAGAAGAATGGTAGTGTGTTTTCTGGTTGTCTTATGCGAGTTAATCATTTGTTTGGTCTGGAATTTGGATACCATGGTTAATGTGACTACAAACTATGCAACAGGGACTTAACTACTTCTAGCATTTATATTTATTTAATATGGTTGGGCATGTTTCAAGCAGCATTACCTATTGCACATATTTATTTGAGGTCACTAATATCTTGTATATTATCCCTATTACCCAGGTGCTTTAATAATAGCATCACTTGCTTTCTGAGAAAATCCTTCCTCCCTTACTTGAAAGATAATCCTCCAGTTAATGTAATTTATGGCCAGATTTATCCACTTTAGACAAACTTACACTTCATTTTTGAAGTTCCACAGAAACATGGTTGGTAATATTAATCTATTAGCGGGTACCCATTAGAAATCACTGTAGTGATCATCACATGTCATTATTCCATAAAATTGCGTGTAGATTGTCCCTTGCATTTTAACTTGTATGATGCTCTGAAGCTTTGGGAATGCTGGAACACTGGATTACTTGATGGTTTCTTGGTTTGCAGGTTGTCTTTTTTGCTGAAAGAGACATATTTCCTGGGGAAGAGATAACATATGACTATCATTTTAACCATGAGGATGAAGGTAAGAAGATTCCATGTTTTTGCAAATCAAAAAACTGTAGGCGCTTTTTGAACTGAGATAATATGAACCCAATTCCTTGTAAAAAGAAGTCATTTAAAAAAAAAAAAAAAAAACCATTATATGGGTTGTTGATTTACGGCCTTCACTGCCATAAAATAGGATGAGGACATAGTCCTGAAATTTTGACTCTGGCCAGAAAACATGCACATGTGCAAGCAGAAGTTACCTACCATGAAGGAATCTGATGGTAGATGACCCTGAGATTTTCCTCTCTCTTGTGTGAGTGTGTGCATGTGTGCATGCACATCAGCTGCACATGCAATTCAAGTATGCTTTTATGCATTATTTATCAGTCATATTAAGTTTCTCTATTTCACCCCATGAGAATGTATATGGTTAAACAGATATTTTACAGAAAGATGGCCCAAAAAGAAATCCATTACTACAAATTTTTTGTTACTTTTATTGCTTTATGGAAACCATCCAGAAAATGGAGAAAGATATGGAAAAATGTTTGCAGAAAAAGAATCTCAGTTTATCTGTCCTAGCCTCCTAGGTCCGGATCCTTGAAATTTGCTTGTATATTCCCATGATAAGTATGCTTAAATGCACATTATATCACTGTCATATTAAGCTGCTCTATTTCACGCCAAGAGAATGTAGATGGTTAAACAAATATTTTACAGAAAGATGATGCCAAAAAATAAATCCATTACCATTACCGCAAATTCTGCAAATTCTTTGTTACTTTTGTTGCTGAAAGGAAACCATCCAGAAAGTGGCAAAAGATGTGGAAAAATGCAAGCATAAAAAGTATCTCAGTTTATCAGTCCTAGCCTCCTAGGTCCTTCTGACCCTCCAAATTTGCCTGTCAACTCCCTTGATATGGTAAAAATGTTGTTGGAAACATGCCACCCGCTAGATATGTTATCCCTTGTCAAATACTTTGAACGGATACAGGGGTTTCTGCCCATTATATTGATAACCCCTTGGATTTTCAGTTGTAGCGATGTTTTCTAAAACTTATTTTTTGTATAAATCTGGTTCATCTATCAATATGTTTTCATAAATTGCATGCTATGGGAATTAAATGATCTACGTGACATGCATGAGTTTTCTGAACAATCGAGTTCCAAATTATTGTATAGCAGAGAAATTAGTAGGGATGGTACCCGACTTAACTCTAGCAATAAGGGTTTAGAATATTTAAATGGGAATGGGTTGGTTTAGGGTTTGGAATAGTTTACGACTTTATGTTGAAAGGGTTTTGATAGTTAGGATTTTCAAATCCTTGATATAGGTATGTCTGTTTCTCCGTATACATCTGTAGAAGACTTTCTCATCGATGGTTGGTGAATGTGTATGGTAGACGTGTTGAGGTTACATTTATTTTGGTGTAAAGTGATTTTTTTTGTTTGTTTTGCTTGAATCAAAAAACAATTTATGCCATTTGGCTGCGCGAAAAATTCTCTACGCATTAGAGGAATGGAAGAAGTGGTGGCGGCACTGGCATGTGACTAATGACAATTGTAACTACAGGTTAGTAAGTGGTGATTGGTGGTGGTCCACAATTAGTGCCTACAATGGTTAAAGATCAACCGTTGACAATGGGCAAGCAATGGTTGTGGCCGAGGAGAGGGAGGAGAGGATGGATTGATAGCTGATGACAATAGGCAAAGTGGTGTGACCATGAATGAGTGGTAGACGATAATGGTTAGGCCCGGAGTAATGGATGGGCAGTTAGGTGATGGTAGTTGACGTTTGGGGGTTTGGGGAAGGGGAGGGGAGGATAGTGACGGCATATGGTTGAAAGGGGTAAGGGGGTTGGGATGAAAGCCAAATCTTTGTTTGGAAACTGTCTTACGCTTTTTAAAAGCTTAAAACATTTTACTATTTTTATGTGACATTTTCAATTGCACCAAAAACCGAAAAATAATTTTGAGCAATATTTTACCTTGAAACAAATGTGGCTTGTTTTGAAAGATTTGAGAATAGGATGGTACTGATGATTTGTTTTTTTTTTTTTTTTTTTTTTTTTTATACTGATGATTTGTTTTTTTTTTTTTTTTGTCTTTTTTAGAAGAGCCTTGTTTCAAGCCATCCATAAAATGTGATGAAAATCAATTGAAATATTGTAATGAATCTTTAACCCCTTTTTTGGGTAATGTTGTAGGCAGAAAGCTAACACACAAAACCGCACCTACTTCAACATAGTAACCTTGAATCTTCCAAAAAAAAAAAACAAGAAAATATAGAGAAAAAGTGATTTTATTAATGAGAATCTAAAAATCCAAACTGTTTTACTGGTTACAAATACAATGTAATATAAATTAGAAAAGAATCCTATGGTGACTATAGGCTGACAAAATAAAGCACGGTATTGACTCGAAAATAAGAATTTTTTAACGAATAATCGTTAAAAAAGAAGTAAAATTAGAGAAATTACAAAATAAAATTCTACCAACTTTAGGAAATGTCGCAGGCTAACTATGATTAAAAAAAATTATTTAGATGTTATAATTGAAAGTCAAAGTAAAAAAGAAAATCACCATAGCTAGCGAAATTTACTAAATGTAAGCCTAAACGAAGGCATTTGACTGAGGAGCAGCATAAGTCATGGTCATAAGAGCATTCACAGTAGTAGAGTTATTTTTTAAGTTATTTGGTACTACAAAAAGTTACTTTATTTATTTTATTTACTTATTTTACAAAACATTTCAGCAACAGTAGATTTATTTTAGTTTTTAATACAATAAAATATTACAATAAAATATTATATTCACTATATTATTTTATTAATTTCTCTTTTTCTCTTTCTAAAAAAAAAAAAAATTCTTTCTTTCTCTGCGTGTCGTGCTCCACTCTTCACTCTCATTTCTCACTTCTCATTTCTCTCCTCTCCACTCTTCATTCTCACTTCTCTCTATCTTGTAGCCGCTCTCTCCTTCCCACCCATCACTATCTCGAAACCTTCCTCGTCGACGTTGGAGGTGAAATTGTCGAAGCTCTCGGGGATCCTGTGGGTTGTGGGTTGTGCTAGCGTGGGTTTGTGGGTGGTGCCATGGCCAGAGATGAACTCGTCGAAGCTCGCCTTTCTCACCGGCGTGGGTTTGTGGGTTGTGTCATGGGTTTGTGATTTTTCTCTCTACTCTAACCGATCTACCATAGGTTTGTGATTTGTGATGTGGGTTTGTGTTTTGTAGTGGTTGTGGATGCCCAAGTTTGTGTTGGGTCGCTTATTGCAGGGGGTGGTAGTGGTGGTGGGCGTTCTTGTCATTGGTGGTGGTGGTAGGTCGTTGGGATGGGTTTTAATGATCCTGGTTTGGTGGATCGGCGTTGCTTCGGTGGCAAAGTCCGATCTGGTGTTTTTCTGGTGTTGGGTGTCTGATTTGGTGGGTTTTTTATGGATTTTATGAGCGTCACTACTGGCGAAGCAAAGAGAGATGAAGGAGGCTGGAGAGAAAGAAAGAAAGAAGAGAAAATATTTTTTTAATGAGAGAAGAGAGAAAAAGTTTAATTATAAATTTTTTGCTATGGCACCACTACTACAACATGCATTTTTGTGTTTTGGTGAAACTAAAATAGCTATATAGTTATTTAGCTTCACTGCTGCTAATGTTCTAAAGAGATGAATTTTGACCCTGATGTTCCTTCCTTCATATTATAATGCATTTTGTTTGATTTCTTCGTTTGTTAGGGAGAGGTGGGTAGGTGCTTGGTGGCAAGCAATAGTGTCTAAGAGTGGTTGATGATAATGGCTAGGTCGACAATAATGGTGGGCAAGCATGTGGTGGTGTTTTATTTTTGTATAGAGTTTAATTTATAAAGTCCATCTCTGATGATTGCGTTTTTTATTATTAGACAAGATATTAATCAGTTTTTGGTGTAGGCGGTAATTGAATCTCAATCTTTTATTCAATTATCAAAGATATTACTAGGGCCCGTTTGGATACAGCTGAAACTGAAAACTGAAAACGACATGTAGCAAATAATTTTAAATGTGTGAATAGTACCGTGGGACCCATTTTTAATGAAAAAGTTGCTAAAAAGTGAAAATTGTGGGTCCATGAACAGTGAAATTTGGGTTAAAAAGTCACATGTTGCGGCTACTGTTCAATGAACAGTAGCCGTAACAGTAATGAACAGTAAAAATTCGGCTGGGAAAGGCTTGAAACGCGTGTGAAAAAAAAAAAAAAAAAAAAGGGCTAAAAACGTAATGCCAGACGCAAACGCGCTGGTCAAACGGTCTCCTAGTTGATCTAATTGAAACCTACGCATGTGGTGGTGTTAGTTATTGATGTTTGTTTTTGTGTGCGCAAGGAGTAGGGGTGGATAATGAAACATATAGTGTCCGTTTGGCAAAAATAATTTTGGCAACTTATTTTACTATTCAGCTTATTTTTGTTATTATTTATGGGTTTTACTGCATTTTTTGGTATTATTCATGAGTCTCATTATAATATTTCAACTATCTTTTATCTTTATTTACAGTACCTTTAGTAAAAAAATTTCAATTTCAGATAAATAAGCTGTTTCTAAACGGACACAATTCAAAGTGTGAAACATTTTACTATTTTGATGTAGTTTTTTAAAAATAGTGAAAAAAACTACTTCAAAATATTAAAATGTTTTATTATCTACAAATACATTATTATGTTTAAACTTAACTCGTTCAATAATCGAGTCTAAACTTAAGGCTTAAATTTGACTTATTTTCTAAACAAATAAATATAAATAAGTTTTTTTTTTCCTCCCTGAAATGAGTCGAGCTGTTTCTTAACAACTTGGTTCATTTATAGCCTTACAAAAGTCGATGACATATATCCTTTTTGTCATTCATAAAATAATGACACTTGATATCTTTTAGAGTAATGTAAACCTACAACACCATATGAAAAACCAAGATTTGTACATGTCATAAACGCTTGACATATCATAATGAGCCTCCTAAAATATTGCAAAATAAATTATCGTTATATGTTTATTGCTTTAGCATTGTATTTAATTTTCTATCTTTTATCTAAAAAAAATTGTATTTAATTTAATAGTAAATAGATATCCTTAAATTACTCCAAAAAAATTAAAATGTAATTATATTACATCTTTCAACATTTAATAGATATTATAAAAATAAGTTACATCTTGATTTAAAAGAAAAAATAGTTACATGGAGAATAAGCCCATAAAAAAAATTTCCTCTATTTGTTTCATCCGTAGGATGTTACGCCTCTCTCTCTCTCTCTCTCTCTCTCTCTCAATCAATAGTCAACAACACTTTCACCAAAATGCGAAATAAATATATTAAAATTTCAAAAGCAATGAGATATCAGTTACAACTTTACAAGATGAGAGGTAAGGAGGTTAATTGATAGTTACATACTTACATAGACATGATTGTATTAAAATGATTCACTTTCACCTAAACTAATTGTAAGAGAGAGAGGGAGAGAGAGAGTTGAGCATAGAAGGCAATATAAGTTGAGAAGCCATAAGCTTTGTTGTAAAATACCACTTTATATTACTAGCCTCTTCAGTGTTCAAAATGGTAAAGGTAAACTGGAGCACAAATTACAAATTACCCTTTAAATTCATGTGGAGTAGTATTCAAGATTGTGAGAGTTTTTGTCTCTATCTCTCTCTCTGGTAGGACTACCATTTTTGGACCAAAACAGATGAGGATTACATATATGATATTGTCTTAAATATAACTGCAGGTACTCTCTTATCAAATTTAATTGTTTTCCTTTCTCCTTTTACATTTCAAGTTATGCTATTAAAATATGAACATTGATAATTTTAGTGACATGTAGGATTTATTTGAGATTCGCTTATTTTGCTGAAACTGAAATTTTTTTACTGAAATGTAAAAGTTAGCTAAAATAGTACTATGAAACTCATAAATAGTACTAAAAAATACAGTAAGACCCATAAATAGTGAAAAAAATAAGCTAAATAGTAAAATAAGCTGACACTTTAATTTGGAGGCAAACACACACAATGTAGATTGTAATATAAATATGGGTGTTTTTTTATGAGCTGCCCTACAGTATGGGATATAGGCAAATGTCCAATGAATATAAAGGCAAATGCAAAAGGTTAGTGTTGTTTCATTTTTGTTAGCAATGAACTTTTTTAGTTTATTGTTTGAATTATCAATCTTTTTAGTTTGAATATTAAAGTCAAATGGTGATTTGCTCATCATGTGTTTGATGTTTTGTAGTAGAATAACTATCATTATTTTATTATTAACATGAATGAGTATTGACATATTTTAATTCCTTCTTCTTTTCGCTTTTCTTTTTCTTTTTCTTTTTCTTTTGCTTTAGTGATTAATATTGATTCATTAGATTGTGTACTGTTTCCAATATGGATGTGACTCAATTTTCGTAGGTATTTGTCTTTCTACTTAAAATTTTCTACGTTTAATTTGGTTGTTGGTATATCTAATTCATATAATCGGAAAGAAATTTTAGGTAATCAAAATTTATCTTTATTTTTGGGTTGTGTTCATTTTATCAAATGTAATACACATTTTTTTGGATTGTACATCTAAAATTTTATAGATCATAGTTAAAAATAATCTAAGTTTTAATAGAGCAAAAAAATATTACCTCAAAATTTCTATAATAATTTACCCAAAAAAAAAAAATCTATAGTAATCTTTCAAGTATTATATAAATAATATTATTATATAAGTTGATTTCCGTGGACCTCGGTGCGCAATATGTTTCTGTTAATTTCTATTTATCAATTTTGTAATGGTTGAAAGCGGATTTGCTTCTTTATTAGAATTTGCATTTACATGTTTCTAATTTATATTTTTAGATAACAAGACTTCATATGAGTTTCGTTGCAACATCTATATATATTAATGGGAAAAGTTCAAGAAAATTCAAATAAAATTTAAATTTAAATTTAATTTTGTACCATGTGTTTGAATTTATGTGGGGATCACACCATAATAATTACCTTAAGTTTGAGCTATGTGTTCACTTAAATTTTTTAATCATTATGCCAACTGAGTTAATGAGTACAAAATACTAAGAATCTAATATTAATGAACTATAAAATTAAAAAAAAAAAAAAAAATCACATATATCAATAGGCAAAATTCAGAGAAAGTTCAATTAGAATTTAATTTTGCGCTATGTATCTAAATTTATGCGGGCACCACATCATAATTATCCATTTAAGTTTGTGTCATAAAAAAAAAAAAAAAAAAACCAATCACATATACTCAATAAAAATCACCACACAACAAAGATCACCACACGTTCTATTTTATTAAAAATTAGAGAAAAAAATGATCATAAATAGTATTAAATTTAGGTAAGAATTTTAATATGTGACTAATTATGTTTACTTAAAAAATTGACTAAATATTTATATTTTTATAATAAAAATTGTGATGAATTTTAAATGTATCCATACGTATATATGTGTTACATGCTATTTTTTTTAAATAATTTGACTAATAATTTATATTTTATAATAAAAATTGTGTTTAATTTTAAATGCATTTATGTGTTTACATGGGTTACATGCTAGTTAATTAATAATTATAAGTTAACATACTTAACAGTTCGTGCAATGCACTAGCTACAACTTTTATATATAGAAGATGGGGGTTGAGATGGATTTGTTTTTTTCCAAATATTAACGAATGAAAATTGCCTTGAAAACATTTTCAAGCCATTGATTGGTGATGATGTTGGAGATCGTCAGTTAAATTCCTTATCTACACTGTTTAGAAGACCAAATGAAACCTGCAATAAGGTAAATGACTTGAAATTAATGACACCAGAGTGGTACTGGCCAAGGATCCTTTGATGGTAAAGTTAGACACTGAGATGGAATGTAATGTCACTTAATAAGTAATAAAATAGTTTTCGTACATGATTCTAACTTGGAAGCTTGTATTTATAGCATTTTGCTATAGTGAGCCGTTAGAGGCGTAATTGTTGTTTCTTTATAGTGGTTGTAATACTCATGGTAGTTAAAGGTCATTGATGACTTTACAAACAATTATTCATATGTTGTCTTCTATCAGTTATGGAAGCGTTATTGATACTCTTAAATGCTGCATCCATCGTCCATTGATTGTTGGATAACAGTTATTATCTTATTCATCAGTTACCCCCTTATTTCTTAGTAGTTCTTTTATATTTGAATGGTCAAAATAATACCAAAGGTCATGAATTCATATTAACCATGGTGCTTGGACTCCTTTAGACGGTAAAGACATTGTGAGTGTCGTGGGCCGTACCGTATTTTTCGATGTCGCCACGTCGATTCCTTAGACATGAACTCTCCCAAGGCATGAATTCATAGTAACCATGCTGCTTGGAATCCTTTAGATGGTAAAGGTACACAAACTCATCTACCTTAATAATGGATAGACACCCAAATTGGTACGCCAAGCATTGGGGACAAGTTGTCCAAGGGCTATCTTTAGATAATGAAGTAGCTCCATGACAAAGGGATGAACAAGAAAATGAAGACCGCACAAAAAATTGGCCTCATTTAAGTACACTTTACCATGGGCAATGGTACAAGCCTTTTCATTTGGACGAAGAAGGCTATTATAGTTTCTTCTAAAAACTGAAATCTTTTTCTAATCCTAGCAATATGTTTCTCCTCCAGATTACAAGTCTCTTCAAGAGCATAAAGGGTCCTAGGTCAGGAGGAGGACGGGGTTTTAGAAGTAGCAGTATCTACCTCCATGCCTACGGGTCATCACTAGACGATAAGCCCATTTCTAAGTCACTCTACCTAATCTCAATAGCTCTACCTTCCTCATCGGCCATTTCTTTTGCTAAGTAAAACGAAGATAAAGATTGAAGGATCAAGGAAATACTAGAGAAAAACTCCTAATCTAGCAAAGAAAAAGGAAACAGAAGGAGAAGCACGCCTAACCTGAGAGTAATTAGCCATTAATATAAAACATTTGGAGAAAGAAAAGGAAAAGAAATTTTACTAGGAGGAGGCATCAGCTCAAGCTTGGAGAAGAAGAAGTGCCAAAAAAAAAAAAGTTTGAGGAAAAAGAAAGAGAAGGAAAAGATGAAAGAAAATTGGGAATTTGTGCGCGGGAAGTCCAAGAGACACCTCCAACTTGTTTGCATGTCCAATAGGTAAAAGAATGACACATGTTCATGATCTGATGGGTAGCGTCACGTTGAATTAAATGCTACAGGTATGAAATTCCAAAAGGTGTGGACGATCTAAGATAATGAACTCGATATTCCTTCGATTGTTCAAATATAAAAGAACAACCAAAGAATAAAAGGGCAACTAATGAATAAGATAATAACCATCATTAACTCTTTCATAACTGATATAAGACATTAAATGAATGACGGTTTATAAATTCATCAATGACCATTAACTATCATGAGTTACAACCACTAGTAAAGATACAACAATTATACCTCTAACTGCCAGCTAGAGCTAAAGGCTATAAATACAAGCCACCAATGATAAAACCATGTACAAAAACTATTATATAACTTATCCAATAGACATTACATTGATTCCATCTCATCTGTATAATTTTAGTATCAGAAGGCTTTTGACCAGCACCACTTTGGTGCATTACTTTCGAGTCCTTTACCTTATTGCAAGTTTCACTTGGTCTTCCAGACAGTGCAGATGAGGAATTCAACTAATGACATAATCAATTAGTTCTTTAAAACATAATGTTTGACAAAAATACATTCTTGGTTTATGAATATTCTTGCAAGCATCTAACTTTGTGTGTTGTTACAACCTCAATTCAGAGGAATTATGATTAACAAACTAAGAATTTGATTAAATCTACTTGAACTAACTTGAACTAAATTAATCTAAATTAAAGAGGACTATTTAATGAAGGCTTACTTGAAATTAATAAAAGATCACTAAATTGCTTACAAGAAGATTTCTCCTGAACAAATTTAGAAGAACTACCTATCTCTAAGAAGGCACGTTGCCTTGAAGAATCTCATGTTCTCTTTGATGTGCTTGGTTGATAGTTTCTTTTTCTTCATGCAAAGGCCTTCTTATATAGCATGAAAGGTAGTTATTTTGAGCCCAAAACTACTGGATAAAGTAAGGGAAGGGGTGATTATTTGTAGTAATCAACTACCACATTTTCCATGTAATATAATGAATGTCTTTCAATATATCACCCTCTTGACAAATATTCTAATTCTCTCATATGATAGACAAGTGTTTTCCAATGGCATTTTTGCCAAGACACGCATGGCATGGTTACTAAACTTTCACATGTTATGGCTACCAAGTCACACTAGTCATTCTTTCTAGCACTACATGTAGCTTTATGCGAACAAATAATTATAGTAAAAATTTACAACAATATTTGGTCTTAAAATTATTTTTATATTATAAACACACAACAACAACAAAAAAACAACACCATCACAATGATCCATCTCCTCGAAATGCTCATTACTGCAACTAACAACAAAGCAAAACATGATTTGAGCAATCAAAAACGAGTAGTTCTACAACCCATGAATGCATCTATCCAATTTACTAACCTCTTCGTCAAATCTCACATACCAATTAATCTTCGCCCTAAGTCCTTAGAAATCACTGTAAGCCTTTGAAGCTCATCTAATCTATTCCAAATCCGTGACCTCCCTAGGCTCCAACCTCCTTTCTCTCTTTTCTATTCGTATTCAACCTTAGGGGGTCCTTCCGTTGTAGAGTGATGGTCTTATTGATCTCGTTGAACAAGTATCACTAGTTTGACAGGTCACTGTTGTAACCTTCCATATCAGCAAGGTGGAGCAATGGTTGAGGAAGGCCAGTTGGGGAAGGTAGAGAGAGAAGAGAGCGAGAGGGTCACAATAAAGGTTGACAAAGATTCTATTAGGGGAAAATTATCAAATCCATTTCATGGTTTATGATTTTATTTATGATATCCAACAATGTATACAGTGTCAAGTTATTTAAATCCAAAAAGTCCTCTTAATTGAGATAGTACCAACACACACAAAGAAGAGAATTTCTACTTTTGATTAGAATAAAAAATCCATTGCAAGTAAAATGGTAATTAGGACAACTAATTTGGCAAGTAGAGACATTTTGTGGCGAGGGGAAGTTCATAAGACTCTCCATGATTGACGGCAAAAAATGTATTATGCTATCCAATTAGTAGCTTAAAACATTTGTAGCCGTTTAAAACCCTTTTATCCTAACCAATAAAAATAAATGTTTTTAAATTTCAATCATTCCAAACACCTGAAAAGACCAAAAATGTTTTTCAAAAAATATTTTATGTTAAAGCAAATAGAGCCTAGGTGTATTCTCACGCACATTTGGTATTCTTCAAAGATCCATAATTCGTTACCACATAACTAGGTACCAAGCTTGTGCTCTCGTAAGGAATTTAGTATTAAAATTAAGTCAAAGAATTAAGAACGTTGCCTAAGATATAAAACATGTAAAGCCCTGAGAGGTAAGCTTTATTGAGAATAAATTTTTATCTAAACTTCTTATTGAAAAAGTCAACAGAAATATGCAGTAAAATAGTGTACAAGAATGGGCAAGAACAAAGCAATAAACTGGGTTCTTGTAATTTTCAAGTAAACGGCAATGATATATGGCACCTCTATCTCGTCAACTTGTCTACTTTCACTTCTCTACCTTTTTCAATAGTAAAAACTAAAAACCCTAATTCTTGAAGGGCGAATTTATTGGGATTATCGCATTACAAACTTTGGCACATCTGCACATAAAGCTACACACAACATTGTACATTTTTGCAGTTTTTGGACTCCCAACTGGTCAGTAGGGCATGTGTTCGCAATCCAATTTAAGAAGACTTAAAACTTAACAAGTGTTTTCGCATAGATGACATCTGTACGAGTGTCAAGCACCTATATCTTCCTGAACCAAAACATAGCTTTATCTCAAGCAATCTTTGATCCAGGTCTCTTCTCTACGATCCCCAATTTGGAATATTTGCCGTGGCTTCATTGACCATTTTTACCAGAGTCACCTGCAATACAGAAATTTGCTTTAGAGGTCAATGGCCAAAACCAAAAACTTAGAAGAAATGATCTCATGAGACAATATTATCATTACTTGGAATTTCTCTTGTGGTAAATGACTGAAAACATTTTGACTATGTTTGTTGGGAGGAAAATATGAAGGATAGAAAGGTGAGGATGGAAAACCTTGTTTCCACCAAGGCTCACCAAAAACCATCCAACCATCCACCCAAATCAGGCGGAAAGTGAGAGAAAGCATGGATGTCAAGAGAATTACCATTTTACCCTTCTATTACTATTTTATCTTTTTAAACGTTTGTTTTAGCATCTCTAACAAAGGTTAGTGGGATGAAATGATTGTTTACTCCCTTCTTAAAGTAACAAGTCATAAAGGTTTGGCTTAATTATGTCCAACAATGATATTTGCTCTTTGATTTGTTTTTGTGCAAAGTAATTTGAAAAAAAAAAAAAACTAATGAATAAATAGCTGTTACTCAATTCCTAAAGCAACAAGTAAAGGCTTGGCTTACATTATGTACAACAACTACAGTTAACTTTTATTTTTTTCCCCAAGTAATTGGAAGAAAGAGATCAGTGAATAAAGCCTATCAAGTATAATCCCACATCCAACTTAAAAGGAGCGCTCAATAACTACAATTTACTTACTGTTAACTAAAGAGCCCCTAAATTGATCCTTTGAAGCAAGCCTAACCTTTCTGTTTAGGTGGACATTTTATATTGCATTATTTCTTATTCAATAGTGCAAAACCATTGTTACCTACTCTTTTGCAGACTGGGAATCCTACTCTTTGCTATTTGCCATATGTACCGCCATCAGGAAGCACCTAATTTGTTATAATCTTTTTTATGATCATGGAAAATTAATAATAAAAAGGGTGAACCACTAACTCCCCCCCCCTGTTTTATGTCACCATTAAAGTCCCAAGCTTATTGCTACTTAATTGGTTATACCAAGAAGATGGAAGATATGTGCTTTTAAAATTCATACCTTGTCTGCCTCTATTTTATTTTCATTTTCTTGGAACACTTTTGCCCAAATTATGGACATAGATGATAGAACATACTGTACCAAAGTTTTCCCTGGTTTATTGGTCTGAGCAATGTTTAGGTACGAGCATCTTTCCAGGGGCACATCTAGATATTAATTTATAAGCAATTTGTAGCTGAGCTAGTTCCTGGGGTAATACTTAAATCTCATTAGCAAAGGAAGCTACAATCATATCCAATTTTATAAGTAGTTCATCACACTTTTTTCCCTCCTTATATGTGCTATTCATAGAGGTGTATGACTTAGGTTTCTTATTTACATTTTTAAACCATCTGACAATTGGACATGTAGGTGGGCCCTGAGAAACTTACACAAGTTGCAGCCCCTGGGGCGGGGGGGGGGGGGGGGGTGGTGTGGTTTGANTTCAGGTTTGATGGGATTATCATTCCTTTTATTGCCTTGAAATGTAGAATATATTAATTATGGCAGTTAATGACTAACTCTAGGGGATCGTGTTAGAAGAACATATTCCAGAACAGTTATGGCAGAACTGGTGTTGTTATAGCCAGACAAGTGTTTCGAAAATATATTTGAATTTCCTGAAAGTTTGCCTACTGCATATATCGTGTTTTTATCTCTTACAATTCACCAATCTACTAGTAATTAGTCTCCTGTGATTAATATTCGGGTAAACATTCCGAGTTATTCGAGAATGCAATATTTGCTCCTTTAATTCCATTTTTAACATGTTCTGTTTACACCAATATTAATCATCTTGAACTTTTCTGAGTTCATTGCTGAATTTGTCATTTCCAGAATTTGAAATTTATGCCATTTATTGCAAGTTCTGTTTGAGTCCTGATGTTTTGATGGTTCTCTAGTCTGGACCTTTAACTCTAGCGATAATGAAAGTAACCATCCTTTATTTTAATGCATTTCAATTTTGTGGGATCTTGACCATCTAATTGGATAAGGGCTTGTTTGTTTTTAGTCTAAAATCCAGCTTAGTCTCACCGCCAGCGTATGTACTAGATTTTAAAGCCTCACTTTTTCTATGTAAACAGTACTTTTGCTCAGCCTATTTTTCAAGCAAAATAAGCCAATGAAAATAAGCTTTATCCCAAAAGGACCTGCTAGCATCTTGTGCCATTTCTTAATGTTGGACGCCTGTCTTCATACTCATAAAATGTAATGAAGTTTTCATAAGGATATATGTTGGGATGTAATTAAAAACACAGTAGTAAAAGATTGCTGTCATAGTATTTCTATATATTTAGTCTGCTACTGTTTAAGTTACTAGCAGTTGCCTGTTTTGTGACTTTTATCAGCCTCCATGGGATACAGAAGTTGGCAAGAAGTTCATAATTCATTATACTTATGGATGTGACTACAATATGAAGGTACGTTTTCTGTGACTGAGATTTTTTTTTTTTTTCCAGGTTTAACATTTCTTTAGAGATAGGAAGTGTAGGATGCTTTATTTTTTCTTTTGGTTTCAGTTAGGTGGAAGAAAATGATTGTGAGCTTTGGATTTACTGCTACTTAATCTGTTTCCAGTTTATGAGAAAAGAAGATAAATCTTGCTTCCTTGTTTATTCTTTGGCTTATGTTGTCTACCTTGCATGCTCCAATATTCAGGGTGAGTTAACCTATGGAAAGATAGGAGAATGGAGGTTTGACAAAAGGTCTTATGATTCTGTTGCACCGCCAAGAAACCTTCCACTTCCTCCACCAGGTGTTCCTGAAAGTGTAGGAATGATAATCCCATCAAACCTGAATCATGAAGTCCTTGAACAAGATGTTACCAACACCATGCAGAGCAGATGAAACAGCATAGGCATACCTAGATTTATAATAAGATATGATGTAGAAGTCAGTAATGTACCTAAACACCAACACAATATCGAATTAAATTAGAGAAGGCTTACATTTCAAGCACCCAACCAAAAGCCTTATCAGTTTCAGGATCCTTCTTCATTGCTAAGGAAACATTCATCCAAGTTGGAGCTATTTTTTTGAGAGATTCCTATTAATATTTTATAAAAAGTAAGAAAATGTCAAATATAAACCAAAAGAGAGAGGCATTACTCTCATGAATCCAAATCACATACACACCTTCCCAACTATGACAGGAGAATTCCCTATTGGGTCAATGTCAGTTATTGGTCCCTTTTCCTCAGGAAAATACTTCCTTAGTACTGACTCGTACTTCTTAGGTTCAATATAAAAGAACGGAAATGCAGCTCCAAGCCCATCTCTTGATAAGTTCGGTATGGGCTTGACAATAATATGATCTGGCTCCGACATCAGTATGTAGCTGGATACATGGTATGAATAGTATACATAAAGTCATATTTACCCAAAGAAATTAAAAAGGGAAAAGAAATCAACTCATCATATATAAAAATTAGGTTGGTTGCTATGAACTTCATACTCTTCTTTAATGTCTGCTTGTTGAAGCCATTGCACAAATGCCCAAGGTCTGTTGAGGACTATATAACCCTGTAATTGTGAGATATGAAATACACAACTTAGAAGGTATGTTCTAGTAGCAACCAGAAAGAACAGAGGTGACAGGAGAAAAAAAAAATGAACAAGAAGAATAAGAAGAAGAAAGAAAAAGTAGTAGTCAATCCTTATTTTTACCTATAAAAAAAAAAAAGTAAATCCTTATTTTCAAGTTCATAGTTTGCCTTTGACATCTATTGAGAAAACCTATCTAAATCAAACAATCGGTCAGAGAATGGCTCATAGACTGATGAGTTGGATTGGGTACATCTACGCCAAAGAACTAGAAAGGTTAGACATTACAAGGGGATTTTATTCTCTCTCATTCTCATACAGACAAGATGTGATTTTCAAATACTGCTAAAGAAGCCTAAAAGTTAATCTAATGTTTTGGATTAAGAATAAAATAAACCAACCTATTCATCCAATGGTTCTATAAATTACGCACCTACAAATGTCCAATTTTTAACAAATTTCTGCTCCTTGTAAACATTATCTCGTGTTTCTGCCTAGTCGCAGTATGGAGAGAATGCATCACATAGAAGTAATCATAAACTTAACATAGAATTCTAAACCTTTAGAAGAAAAACCATAGTAGAGAACATATTTATCTATGCAGCCAAGAGCCTTGAACCTCAATTGGTTGACAGCTCCTGGTGTTTTCAACAGAGACATCCAAGGTCAAATCCCCCACCCCCAATCGACTAATCAAAATATATGCATCTATGCTTATATACAAAGCAATCATGCTTTTCAAAAGTTATTTGTGGTGTTCCCAGGATAAATTAATTAATTTCGGGAGAGGGAAGCTTTAGCCTGAACACTCAACAGCTCATAATGAATCCAAAAGACAAGATAAGGCCAAAACACACAAACACACGCACTAAAAAATTTCACCTCTTAATTGGTTCCTGCAAGAGCCAATTAGGAGAAAATAAAGGAATTGACAACACAAGTCTGACTGAGGCTTATCTTTCTTTGCCATAAATAAATTTTAAAAAAATAAAATTAAAAAAAAAAAAAACCCAACTCAATAGCCATTCTTTTGCATAAGGTTTCACTGCATAAAATCCCTATACATGTGTGTGTGATAGTATCTAAAACCCTTCAAAAATTTGAACTTTTTGCCAATTCCTACATTTCTCTTTCAACAACCCAAATCGAGCCTCAAGCTTTCCCAACCCATCGATATCTCAAAAAATTAAGACCCCACAACAGAAAAGAGAAAACCCAATTGACAGAGACTGTAATAAGATAAGATTTCGAACCTGGTCCATTCCAGAAGGGAGAGGCTGAGCAACAAAAGTAGGGATCTCATTCATGTGTTTGTCAGCCTTCCCAGAATGCAAGATCCTGGTGAACCCACCCATATCAGAATTGGGTGTTTCCTTCATCTTCTTGAACCAGTAGTACATGACTCTGCACTGCCACGTGTTGTAGACAGAGTCCGAGGCAGTCACCGCCGTGTGGAACAGCCTCTTCGAACCGGACCCACCTCTGGATTTGTCCACAGGCATCTTGATTATGGGGTCCACAGTGATTGACGAAGAAGATCTTGATGGGCCTGGAAGCTCTTGCTTGAGAGGAGCATTGGATGAGATGATTATGTTGTAGGTGATTAGAGCTACTGAGAAGGTTATGAGTAGTGTGAAGAACACATTCCCACAACCCATTTTTTATTTTTTGCTCTCTACAACTCTCCTTTTACTCTAGAGAGCTGAGAGCAGAGCAGAGCAGCTCTTCTACTTTTCTATGTATAGTGTACAGTGTAGAAGAGATTATTGCTTCTGGGTATCATGCGATTTCTCACTTTACAAAAAGAGAGGAAATGGGGTAGAGGAATTAATGGGTCGTAGAGAAAACTAGAAAAGTCGTCGTTTTGAGCTGGAGTACTAGTTGCAGGGACTTGTGATTTGAGAAACAGGTTGCTGACTATTTTCTTATTAGTTCTCTTTCTCTTTCTCCCCGATTATCTTTATTCATTTTGTTTTGTTTTATGGGATCTTTCTGTCAATTATTATCCGATTATCTTTAATTTTTGTTTCGTTTTATGGGATCTTCTGTCCAATTATTATGACATGTTTGTTACCCAGGATTCAAACAAATTTGTTGTAATATAACTAAATCCATTCGTCATTTGGTAATAAGTTGTAACATTTGAAATATTTTATGCATATAATTATATTTCCTTAAAAATAATTTTCTTTAAATTTGAGAGGGAGGTGAATTATTTTTTATGATTATGATTTTTATTTTATAATTGTTGTGTATATATAAAGTTATTTTATTTTATTTTATTTATATTCTTCTAAAAAATAAAGAATTTTTTTAATATTTGAAAATATATTAATTTTAGAAATTATTATGTAATAACTATTACAATTATTTTAGAGATGAATATTTATTCATTATTTTAAAGAATACTTATTCATAAAGAATAACTATTTTGTGTAATAAAAATATAACTAAATTAAAAAATAACTAAATAATATGAATAGTTATTACATTACATTATTACAGAGCCTATTAAAGTTTATCAAACATGTCCTTAGAGATTACGATATTACACAAACACTACAATAAATTTTGTTATAGGCAAGAATTGAATTCTAAATCTAAATTTATTATTTGACAAGTGCTTGACGTTAAGTTAACTAACCCACAAAATAGTACCGTAATTAATTTTTGGACTTCACACTATGTTGGGGCCACCTTAATCCGGAAAATAATATTAGTAGCTTATACTATAATCTCTGTCTCCATAAAGATATGAATGATAGCTCCCAATTTTTTTTAAAAAAAATAATAATAATTATGAATGAATGATAGCTCTCATTGACCAAGTGACCAAATCAGCCTCCAATCAATCCGAAGGAAACTCCTTTGGATCAGCATATCAAAAGCATAAAATAACAAGGAAACTTATAGCTATCTATCATAAAATATAGTAGGACTTTTGTAAGCTACCATCTATACTTCAAAATTCGAATATTATTTTACAATTTCCAACCCACCATCCAAATAAAAGATACTGTAGTAGTACCCAATACTAAACTTCTATTTATTTTTGTGGGGGTTTGACAGGTAATCGATGGCAACCTCATCTCCAGTTATATTTAGCAACCTCATCTCTAATTATATTTTGGGAGATTGATTCCCAAATTCAAACTCATGACATACCATTTTAGGATAACAAATGAATTTCTAAATTAACAAATTAGTGGATTCAGATCCTCTAAATTTTCGAGGGTACTCTATCAATAGATTTTCTTAAATCTTAATCACACTTTAATGATTTAATGGTCTAGATTTTACCATGTCAGTATTCTACTAACAATATTCTTAAAATAATAAAATAATGTTGCAAATAAAACAATTAAGATTATTGTTAATGGAATGCTGACATGACAAAATCTAGATCATTAAATCATTAAAGAATGGTTAAAATTTAAGGTAATCTATTCGGTAAAGTACCCTTGAAAATCTAGAGGATCTGAATTGATATGTCCATTAATTTGTTAATTTAAATATTAATTCCAACAATGGAACCGACCATACTAAATGTGGGGGGGTAAAGGCCCAGAGCTGCTTAATGGGCTCGGGGCGCCCTGTTAAGTACTGTCATATTTCCGAGGAGTAATAGGTGGTTGGAACGGCCCATCTGAAGGCAGGAGGCCCAGAAGTAAAGGGGGAATGCCGTCCGAAGAGGTCACTGCTGGTCTGAGGACGTCCTACTCCTCGGCCACAAATAGCCTTGATCAAACAAACGTGAGGAAGACCCGAATAACCTTCCTAACAATCTCAATGATAATGATAAGTTCTGATTGGATCCAGAGATGATCAGAACTAGAGAAAAATATCTAAAGGAAAAGCTACTACCACCACATTTAATGCGCTGCAACAGCTTTTCTGGCCGCATTTATGTAGAGAAGACTCCTGAACAATGCAACCTCAGCTACTGCCACTCACAAAGAACTAAAGTAAACACATGACGTGACATGCACTTGAGTAGATGCGCGGATGAAGAACAGGTGGACGATGGAGATGATAGGAAGGGATGCTATATAAAGAAGAAGGGTCCCTGATAATGGAGGATGGAGAAAAGAGAGAGAAAGGGAGAGAAAAGCTTTACTGTAGCTCTGAATGCTATAATCACTGCTCACTTAATAAAACATCTCTTCGGATATTCATTCATGGAGTTGTTCAAGTTTTAGTTCATGTTATCATCACTGCACGTAACTTAGCCAACTATTTTGTGCTTCATAACCAGCCCAGCTCTTTCGCCCACTCTCTACAAATTCATTGTTTTGGGTTCGTTGGGTCTTTAACCTATATCCTTTGGGCTTGGGCTACAAAAACATACCCCACACTAAATAATCCCGAATAAGGATAATTACAAAGCTATATAATATATATGGAGTATTAAACTCGAATCATAATTAGAATCCAAATTAATTTGTAATTGTTGTCTAGTTTCGTGCCACAGGTCCAATTTAATTTTCTTAATTTTAATATCAAGTAATCCATTTATAATACTTTGTGCAAAATTCAAAATAAGCACCTCACTCACTTAAATAAAACCACTTCATCATTATTACTATTGAATGCTTCATCTTGTAAACACATGTTACATCCTAATTTTATATAACTTAAGATGTCTATGCATAAGGTAATATGGATAACTAAAGTGATCCTTAAATAAATAAATAAATAAATAAGAGAAACATAATTGTATCGCACATAGACAAAAATTGTATTACCAATATTCTATTTGTTCGATTTTTTTTTTCTATAAAAAAATTGGCCTCTACGGATCAAAATTTAATTTGTATAGCATCTAAATAGAAACTACCCAAGAGCTTTTTATATTTTTGTGGTATTTGGTGCCTTAAATTATCTTGATTAACGAAATAACTTCTCTAAAACAAATAAAAAATAAAAACCAATAGAGGTTCCTTCTTACCCATCCACACGGTTGTGCTATGTTGCAGCCACCCCCACCTCTATGTGCTACATAAAATACTAATGAATTTTCCAATGAACTAAACTATAGAAAATGTTTTTCAGATCATTTTCAGCGTTGTATCAAAAAAAGAAGAAGAATACTTAAATTTTCATCACAAAAAATAAGTTAAACATACTAAACGTTGAAAGGGTTATAGTTATCTTCCATAATGCTAGTATAGGGTTTGGAATGTTATATTAGAGCAATTTAACCACAAATTTTGTCATAATTTAATGATACAGACAATTGTTAGTTACAAATAATTACCTAGTCACTTCTCCCTCTTTTTTTTCCCTACTCACAATTGACTACTCAAAATTGTGACGAAAGCCACAATTAGGATCCTAAATTTTCTAAGAGTTTTACTAACGTATGCTCTTAAGACATATATTAGTAAATTTTTTTATGCTAAAAATGAAAAAATATTTGACTATTTTTTACATTTTTTTAAATTTTCATAAAAAAGATTCTTAAAATTGATGATTAAATTTTCATCTAATGGCGCACATTTATAATCCCATGTAATCTACTCTACTCTATAATTTCAAATTAAAAGTAAACTTCTTTTGTTCAAGGTAAAGGACCAATCTCCATTTGGATCTATGGTCAGTAGCTAGGTAACATCACGTTGCATTGATTAGAAAGATGAGTGACTGAATGTCAAGACCAGAAGAGCCAAATCTTATTTATTATTACAAAAATTGACCAAACTTCCACCTAATTGTGTGTGCACTTTGGAAATCACGGAGGATGTTATTACAACCACAAACTCTAGCACACAATAATTATTTCATATATGGGTTATACTTATATACCCATATGTGATGTGTGAGAGAGATAATATGTATGGCAGATATATAAGAGAATTCTCAACGCATGCATCCATACATGATGAGTTGAGCACGCTCCATGAGAGAGAGAGAGAGAGAGAGAATATGAATGTCAGATACATTAAGATAATTTTCAACGCATGCATCCATATATGATGAGTCGAGCACACTCCATGAGAGAGAGAGAGAGAGCACCATATACCGTAATGTGTAAGCAAGGAAATTGCTTTCTTTTCTTTTTCTTTTTTCTTTTTTTTTCAAATAAACTTTACACAAAAGAGACATTAATAAAACAAAAATGTATATAAAGATCTAAAAGCTAGTAGTAAACCATACATACATAAAATTTGAAAAAAAAAAACAAAAAACAAAAAGAAGAGGCTAACAACAGATGATGACTACATGAAGGTTGGATAGAAAGATAGCTGCACCCAAAAAAAAAAAACCCGTTATAGTGTGAGCTATCCCGAATCCCGTGCACAGAGATTGTAGAAAAACGAGGATGATCCCCTCCTGATTTCCTCTATTGATCTGATTAATTCCACAAAAGAGTAAACTATAAAATTCTTCTATTTGTGTTTAATCCAGAACCACCAAAAACAACTAAGTATAGGCAACCTACCCCAAGCAGTTGGCAACAAAATAAAGTTTTCTCTAGCGAAGCATAACCAGTTTATCTCTCAACTGCTGCTCTTATATGGGGGAACCTATGAGCCCATCGAGAGTATCCTGCATGAGGTTGAGCATAGAAAACGACATAAAACCACTTGCCATTTGTTGGTTCATAAAGAGATGAAAGTTTTATATTTTTTAAAGTTGGTTCAAGGTCAATAATATAGAAATCCTCAGTTCAGTAATTAATTGTACTGCCTAGTCATAGCATGCATTTCATGAAGAAGACCACTTCAATTTTAAAGAGGCAGGTCTAGATTTTCTTTTTTTCATTTTGGAACTGAGTGGATGCGGTAATAGTTAACAGATGCATTCATAATCTTAATAGTAAAACAATAAACAAACCTGCAGTAACAATCTCATGAAGATCTGCTTCTTCTTTTGCATCATCACACATATCCTGCAATTAATTAAATAAGGGACAATTCATAAGCTGGATCACAATCCCATTTTTGTGCAGCACATAACAAATTCATGTCCCAAATCCATTGATCTGGTAATTTGTGAGGCCTGGGCCCCACATCTTAAGCATAAAGATTCATGCAATACTTATTATTTAAAAAATAAAAATTATGATGCCTAAAATAACACTTCAAACACCATGCAGTTTACCTGCTCATATAAAGCCAAACTTCTTGCAATGAGCCTAGACAGACTGTTAAGAGAGCTAGTGTCAAAGCTCGGATGATTAAGAAGAGCCTCCTCTGATGTAAAATCAAATATCAGTGCACAAATGCTCGAAGCCATCATAAGAATTGATGAGTCTTCAGTACCCTCTGAAACCAAGTTCAAAAATTTTAACTAAGACACTTACATGACTGCAAAATTTCTTTCTAAAGGAAAAAAAATAAAATAATATAAGATAAGGTGTTCCGCCTAAAACACAGACAGAAATAGTATGTGCAAGAATAAAACATCATAAATTTACGGGATCTTACACAGCTTCTTGTTAACTTTGCAACACAGTTGTCAGACCACAACAGCCCATCCCTCTCGGATCTATTTATTTCAAATTTAGTGATAATGCTCGGTGTTTCCAGTTTGTAAGATTAAGAGTCAAGTCATTTAGGTTTTCTTTTATTGAAGGTTTTTTTTTTTGTATTTTATTTTATTTTTAATAAGCTTCTGAGTTCTGAATTATTCAAATTGACTTTTATCATTCAAGTCAATTTCTAGTTAGGAGATAAAAAGAGGTAGAGTATATGGGGTTTGTTTTGAGTGGAACAATGATTTAATTATGTAAATGAAAACAGAAGACAAAATAAGTTTGAACAAGAAAATACTGATATGTATGAAGGTTAATGTTGGACTACATGGTTTTATGAACATTAGTCCCAAATGGGGAGAACCCACTATCAAATGAATGTTTCATTCTTCCTTTAGCAATAGAAATAACATTATTATTACAAGTTCCAGCACCCCAAACTTCCTCACCAATGAAATAACAGTGATAAGTGTTCCACCCTGCTCTCACAGCTCTCAAAAACTAAACTTCCTAGAACATTGAGCTCTATTAATTGATTTTTCATCCATGAACTGTAACCCTATATCTAGTCCGGTGATTTTTCAGGTAGCAGCTTCTTTAATGAATTCATTATTAGATATAAAAATAAAATGAAATTCAGGAGTCAGGACCACCTTCTATTCAACATGAACACTGTGGTGAATACAAAGGTAGGAACTCATTGAAAATTATTAAAACAGACGGTAACAAAAACAAGCCAAACTAGGGGTGGGGGAGTCTTATCTTCCACTGAATTACAGAAGAATCAGACAATAGTGTTCCCAAAGCTGATGAAGATTTGTAGATGGGGACTGTATAGAGAAGAGAGTACCTGTCCAATATGCCAATGCTTTCAAAAGATGAACAAAAGTTGATTCATCCAATGACAACCCTGCTTGCTCTCTCTGTTTACGAAAAGAAGCAAAATTGTTAATCTTTTGCATACCAATATCATAAAACACATCTTCTGGCTATGATGTCAGCAGTACACCACCTTCAATAGTAGATTCATGATTGTATCACATGCCAAGAAGACACAACTGCTGTTCTCAACCACGTAATTATTAGGTCCAATCAATTTTATGAGGCATTCCATAACCTGCACATAAAATTAATATGCTAAAAATGTATACTTATCAGATCAAGTCATGACAATGCATCTGTACATGTAAAAGTATATTCATTTTTTCAACCTTCCTAAATTTTGACTTTAGAATATTGTGAGCATCTAGTGGATGTCCTCATGGTGCCATCGTAAAATATTGATGGAAATTAAAAATAATAGGCGAAAAAGCAAGCCATCATGAATATGAAGGACACCCTCAACAATCAAATTATGTTACAAGGATGCACTATCTTTCTTTTCAACTTAGAAATACATCAATTAAAATAATGCACAGACTTACAGCTTTATGCCCTCCAGAAGAAGCCAAAGCTTTGCATCCTTCAATCTTCATTGTTATTTGACACAACATTGGAAGCAAAAAACATATGGAGTAGAAAGGACTGCCATTCAGAAATAATTTAAGCAAAGGTCATTCTCCAAGCAAAGAAACAACCCCAGAATTCATCCCCTAAAAGCCCAACACATGAACTAGCCCAAAGAGAGAGAGAGAGAGAGAGAGAGAGAGAGAGAGAGAAACAAAAACCAAAGAACAATCATCAGTCCATCAAACAATAATATTTTGAAAGCTGTTAAACCTTTGTTCATCTTCACCTTCAATTGAAAGCATATACTCTAATAGTTCTCTGACCTTCACTTCGCATGCAATGGGTGTTTCTGCAAGATAGCTGATACAGGCACATATAAGTTTATTGGAGAATCTTTTCGGATTAAATCACAACTTAGAAAAGGATCCAGAAAGTCAGCCCAGTTCATAGTATATTTCTGTAATATTCTCTCTGTCAGATGTCATAAAATGAATAATTTATCACATGTATGGACAGAAATTTTAAAGGAATGTATGTAGCAAAACCCTTTTCACTAAGTATATATATTTTTTTGATAAGTAAGAAGAAAGTATTATTAAAAAAGGAGCAGCAAGAAAAATACAAAGAGTTCACGGTAGTGAACAAAGAATGGTAAAAGATAGAAAGACACATGCAGCCACTAAGTTATTCTAATAGACAAAAGAAAATCCATAAGAGTAGAACAATCCGAGAGACCCCAACATCAAGACCAATCAAAGAGGGTCCGTTGGCATAAATCTACTAACTGAACCACAGTTTTCCCATTATCCTCAAAAGAACCCCGATTCCGTTCAGTCCAAGTAGTCCACATTAAACAGCCTGGAACCAAATTTCAAATATCAGAACTATGCTTCCCAAGCCAATGATACCAACAAAATAATAAGTCCACCATTGAACCTGGCATTACCCAATCAACCCCAAACAACTAAAGCATATGTGTCCACAAAGAAAGAGCTATTAGACAAAAAAGTAATAGGTGATCCACAGATTCTGCATTACAACAGCACATACAATAACAATTTGCTAAAGGGCGACCGCAAAACATAAGGTTATCAAAAGTTAAAATTTGACCATGAGCTACTATCCACATAAAGAATGCTACCCTTTTAGGAACCTTAACTTTCCAAATGCCCTTCCAAGGGAAAGTAGAAGGAGCTGCATTACGAATCTTATGATAATAAAACCAGGTATCAAACTTCCCACTTCCAGTAAGACCCCAACTAAGACTGTCACACCCTCCACCCCTAGGAGTCCGGGTTAAAATGAGATGAAGTAGGGAGTAGGAAGCCGCTAACTCCCAATCATTGAATTTCCTATAAAATCTTAAACTCCATACTCTATCATTATCACCAACTGGAGGGCTTAACACTTCAGAAATACAAGCTTCCTTATTGGCTGAACACATATATAACTGAGGATAAAGAGTTTTAAGAGAATCCTTCCCAGTCCACTTACATACCAGAAAAGAATATGAGAACCATCCCCCACCACAAAAGACAAATGCTTAGAAAAAGTCTCCCACCCTCCACTAATTCTCCGCCATAAGCCACAACCATGAGCCCTTCTACAAACTCTAGTGCACCAACCCCCTTCCCCTCCCCATATTTCATGGCTATGACCCTCCGCCACAAATGAGTGAATTCATGGCCATACCTCCAAAGCCAGTTTCCAAATAGGGCTTGATTAAAAGACACCAAATTTTGAATTCCCAAACCACCCAACTCACGTAGTAAGCAAACATTTTCCCAAGCCACCAAGGGGTATTTGAAACGCTCATCCGAAGAACCCCACAAAAAATTCCTCGGAATGCGTTCCAATCTAGTCGCCGTAGCTTAAGGGATAGAAAAAAGGGAAAGATAATAAGTCGGAAGGCTTGAAAGGGTACTTTTCAACAAAGTGAGTCTTACCACCCTTCGACAAATAAAGCCGCTTCCAGCCTGATAGCTTCTTTTCCATCCTCTCAAGAATCGGATTCCTGATAAAGGCTGTTTTATACAAAGTTCCCAATGGCATACCCAAATAAATCATAGGCAGACTACCCACCTTGCATTGAAGAATATTATCCAAAGTCTGAATGTTGCTCACCTCCCCAATAGGGACAATTTTTTCACTTTTTCCCACATTCACCTTCAAGCCAATAAAAGCTTGAAAACATGTCAAAACCAGCCTAATGGAAAGCATCTACTCTCGAGAGGCATCACAGAAAAGAATGGTGTCATCAGCAAATAATACGTGAGAAATACGAATGCCGGTAGAATTAATAGGACCCACATGAAAACCCTGAATGAGACCTCCTTCCTTAGTTTTTTGATAAGTAAGAAAGAAAAAAACCATTAACATACCCTTTTCACTAAATATTGCTAACCTCTATTACCTCCTTAGCACAGCATATTATACACATACACATGACTCTAAAAGCCATATTGAATTTCTCCTATGAGTTCTTATTAACATTCTCTAAATAATTAGACAAGACAAAATATGACCCAACACCCCATTGCCTCTACAAGCCATTGGCCAGCTGAGGTGAAAGAAACTAGCAAAACCCAATCATGTTTTTTCCCATGATGAGGCATTTCATAATAACAATTCAACCACAAGGCCACTAGTTGATAGCTAGTTTCGTCTTCTTTTTTTCAAATGTTTGAATGTCATATTGTTAATAAACTTTTTCCTCAAAAAAAGAAAAAAAGAAAAGAAAAGAAAAGAAGAAAGAACTACTTTGTTGCACAAAAAGCTAATACAAGTTTTTATTTATATAAGTTATAAAATTTAATTGGAAAAGAGACTACTCCATGTACATAGTAATGCACACAAAGAAGCCTAAAGTGTCAGTACTTTATAAATTCAGGGATGGAGTTACTGTTACTCTGTCAGTAAAGCCCCATGCATGCGACCAATCAAATAAAGATCAAAGAAACAACGTGAGCAATTGGGTCCCTGAAAGTTGTGTCCACGTGTGCACAATGCATGTGCTCATGTGTATGGTCAATTGATATTTCAGCTGGAAGCTGGAATACTCTCTATTAACTTCATAAGAGTTTCACCTTTCTTTTATCCCCTAAACTATGTTGCTCATACTGCAATATGCTGGCATTGTGGCATACTTGTTTAGACACAACATAACCTGGGTTATGGAATATGTGTCCAACCTTTTTCCTTTTTTATTTTTATAGTAAGTAATAAAAAAAACTACAAAGAATGAGAATAACAATCTAAATGAAATAAGATCTTGAAAATTTACAATAGATTCTAACTCAGTAGGGGTCCAAACCACAAGACCATTCAAACAATGAAAATAAGAGACAATTTCAGATAAATAACTTAGACCACCTCTCAAATGTGCATTGATTCGTCTACCTCCACAAAGTTCCCAATAAGCATAATGGGCTAGGTTCCAAACAAAAGAAGGATGTTTACCAAACCAATTTCTCAAACTAGACAATATCTCACCAACACTCTTGGACATAACCCAATGAACCCCAAATGCATAAAAGATAGACGTCCATAATCATACGCTACATCATAATGCTATAGCAAATGGTCCATCGTCTTGGTACTCCTGCAGCACATACAACACCATATTACCAAAGTGATTCCTCTTTTAATCAGATTATTGCCTATTAGATCTTCCCCCGTGGCCCATTTTGTTGTCCACACAAAAAAGCTATCCTTTTTCGAGCCTTTGCACACCAAATGCTTTTCCAGGGAAACATCACTTCTCTTGAGCCTTTTAGAGCAGAATGTGAATGAACATCAAATCTACCATTACCATTCAACGTCAACCATATGATAGCAGGACCCTCACTACTTGGGATATTAGAGTCAACTGATACTAATTCCCAATCATTAACATCAGAAATAAACCTAATATTCCATGAGCATGTAGCTCTCTTTATTTTGAGTCTCCAAGTAAGAGGTAATTGAAGCATCCCTGTCACTTGCAATGGTATACAACTCAAAACACATTTCTTTCAATAATTGATTCCCACACCATAAATCATGCTAGAACCTTACCCAAGAACCTTGCTCAAGTACCATCCCCAACCGCATACCATAAATAACCCACAGATCTCATGATCCCTACTAAAATGAGCATTTTTCCACAAGAAAGAGAGGACTATTTACCAAATGTTCTCCAAATCCTTTGTTATACTATTAGTTTCTTAAGTAATTACAAATCCCCTTTGCTAGGATTTCAGACAGTTAGGCATGAATCTGGGTGGTTTACCAATCAAAGGATGTGATAATGCATATTAGCACAATTATGTCAATTATTTTAATCATATTATCTTTTTAACTTTGAACACTGGATTTCTTCTTTGGAAACACCAAGAGGTGTCAACTAGTTGAACTTCATAATCTAATTATTTATTTGTTTAGAATTGATTGCTTGATTCAATTATCTAGCACATATATGTACTACTGTCTCTATTGCAATACATTTACCTCTACCTATACTAAAAGTGTTGGCCGTATCTTAATTTTCAGGTACTAGGGGAGTCAAGACCCTACAAACGTACCTGTAGTCTGAGCAACATGGCCCTCAATATTACCAAGTAGATTAAAAATAGGAAGATGTATGATATTTCATGCTGTTCTAATCTGTTGAGACTCTTCTACTAAGAAATCAACAAAGTTGGAAACTTTATTCCAAGGGAGATAATGGTCAGAAGATACCTCCCAATAATCCGGACTGAAGCAAGAAGATCATATCCTTTCCTTTGTCCATGTTCCTGTATAATCACAACAGTGAATTCACAAAGGCAGCACATAAAATCTTAATGCTATCAAATCACTACCATACCTTCGCATCTTGTAAATACTCTAAGACAACACTAATTGTCTCATTAAGTGCCCTGATCACATTTGTGAAAGTGCTTTCATCAATAAGGTCCCCTGTGAATGATTCCACAAAGATGATTGAGATTGCCTTGAAGAAACCGCAAAACACAGTTGATAGTATAGGGCTCCCTTACAACTCAAATAAGGTGTAAGCAACAAGGTAAAGAAACCACCATATCCAGAAAGAGGGAATGAAAATTATGAGAAGAAAGTTAAATAGCATGAATAATGGGTCACTAAGTAGCCTAAAGTGCACATCCACGCTCCAACCCATGCTGTAGTTAAGGTTGGCCAAACTATTGACCTAAGTGACCTAAAGGTTGGCCAAGCTAGAAACCTACAATAAAAACCCTAGTTGATGGGCCTGGCACCAGTAACTAGGTTTAAATGGAAAACTATCAAACCAGTGTACCACCGCTTATCCTCGTACATATATTACAGACACAGATGCACATAAACACTGGTTAAAAGTTCTCAAGATCATAGAAGTTCATGTCACCAGCAGCATTTTATGTCACATATAATAGCTTATTATCATACTAAGTGACAAAACAATAAAATTCGTTAACTTAAAGAAAGGCACAAAATTTTGAGGAAATATGTGAAGCGTAACAGCATAACAGTATATCAACATTTTTTAGTGAAATGCAATGATCTTTCTTATACAAATATAAAAATCATCAGTGAGGGAATGAATGTTAAATAAATATTGTGATTGCCTGACTCAACTGAATGCAAATACACTAAATATTCACAAACCCGTAACTAATCAAAAGCAGATTGAAATCACATACTAGCTACTCTAAGAATCTCTTTCATACCTTCATTTTCACTAGCATTTGATATTAATTTAATGATCTTCTCCATCAAGGAAAAGGCAATAGCCACATGTCTTTGTTTTGAAAGAATTGTCTCAGCAGTGGATGAAGAACTCTTAGATGCTTCGTATTTCAAGTACGCAAGCTCATTCAGCAAAACAGCAACTTCAACCCTTGATTGCTCCAACACAAGCAACAGAAACCTGACAAAAGAATGAGGTGAAGAAAAAAAATTTGAAAGTGAACTACCAGCACATTTAATATGAATGGCTCTAAAAACCATAGTATTTACATTTACAGCTTACCTGTCAACAGGAATGGGATCCTCTTTATCAGGCAAGTTTATTTGCCCAATCAACCACTGCTCCCCAAGTATTGATACCATAGCGTCAGCCAACATAAGGGCCTCAAGCCTTTCAGCAGGTGCTGCACAGGAGGGACACAAAAATAAAGATCAACAAGCTACATCCAGAAAATAAAAAATTGTGGACACTGCAAATATATGTATATACATATATATATATGACTAAGAGCCTTCTATCTCAACTGGCACCTCATGGTGTTTCAAAAGGAGACATTGAGAGTTCAAATCCACCAACCACCAATTATCGAAATATCAAAAATATATAGACTTATATGATGTGCTTATTTACCTTTTCCTTTTTCTAAATTATCATTTTACTTTTGCAATTTAAAATGGGGGAATTCACTTTGTTTACAGAACCCATTCTATGAAATCTTATCACACCTCTGTTTTGACACCAAAAACAAAAAGGGGGAACAAAGGAAACATATTAACACAGATCCTTTCAGCTATGTAATTCCATCTTAACATCCTGAACGTTCATCTATATCAATTTTATAAACATAGAGGTGCTGCATTCCAAATTTGCACCTTACACCCGAAACCCATTAATGGCCAACTTTTCAAGAAACTTACTGGCAACCAAAGTTGGAATTACACTACTAACCCCAAAAAGTGAAATAACCATAACACAATACAGCAGGCAATCCAGCCACACATAAAGCAATCCATAACAAATATAATTTATTAATTGAATCTTAATGAGGAAAAAAATAATTAATTTTTGAACAGCATTAATTCAGAATAAAGAACAAATGATGCTTAAAGATTCTCATTCTGCAAAACTGACAGCTGATTACAGGGACACTTTTAGAAAAGCTATCAAAAGAAGTCAGGACAGCACCTTCTAACTCTTCCAATAACTTCACCTTATTGCCAAATATTAGATTTAGACCCACATATTAACACATAGAAAGGCAGTAGAAGTGTGCTTTTTTTATAATTAAAAAAAAAAAAAAAATGATGACAAAGTTTAGTTTTAAAATTGGTTGTGGTCTAAGGCTATAACTTCCTTTAAAACAATTAACATTACTACATATTTTGAAAATATAACCGTTGGATTGCATTTTCTTTACACTCTTAATACAGATGTTAAATTTTGTGCCAAATAAATATTATTTACTATATAATCTATAAGCTTATATTTTATGCATAATTTTAAACTACTAAAGCCTGCAATTTAAACAATATATTGATGACATATCCATTGATCTTTAATTTTCTAGAATTTTGCAAGCATAGAAAATATAAGAAGAAAATATAATCCAATAGTAGATTTGTCAAAATTCACCTCTAATAAAAAGATATTGAGTAAGGTTGTAGCTTTAGGTTACAACCAATTTTGTAACTAAATTTTGTCCAAAAAAAAAAAAAAAAAAGAGCACCTATGTCCATGGGAATACACTTTGTTAGACTTCAACAAAACCCCAATAGTCAATTTAAATATTATTAGAACATTTTCTATTTGTGATCTTTTAATTAAGGACTTCCAAAGTTTTCAAGGCTCTCTAAGTCAACTCTACAATCACAATCCAGAAATTGATGTACAGTCAACATTCAACAATTACAATCATGAAAGATAAGAACATTATCAACCAGGGCAAGGCTATAAGCCACAAAATTAGACACCACTTGCAGTGTGCTCAGCGTATTCTTCAGGCAAATGCCTCTTCAAATGCAACATCCAGAAAGAATGAGGTAACATACAAAAACCTTTTATGGTTCTTAAAATATAAAACTACGTCAAATTTTGTACAATTTATAGAACATATCACAGGGGGGGGGGCGCGGGGGGGTGGTATGAAAGACCAATAGTTCAACATACCAACACGACTATGTAAGATCGCTGCAATACCATTACGCATATGATTTGACCAATTGCCATTTGGCATTACACGAAGAGCATCATGAAGTGGTGCCTGAAGATACGAAGAACATAACATAATCATTTTCAAAGTTGGCTGAGTCAAATCATATACATGACAACACAAAGATGAAAATATTACTATGCAAGGATAATAAACGTGACTCTTGCAACTTCATGATCTGAATCTAAAAGGAACAGATCAATTATAGATTCTGATGCAGTTATAAATGTCACCTACAGGGAACATTAATGGATTAGCCTAAAACTCTATAATAATGTTACATTCATGATTAAAATCATAGACGTTAAGGTTTATTAGTAAGTATATCATGAATTAAATCCAATGAGCTTTAACTCAAATGGCATTTCCTCCCTAGAAAGGGTATTAAGAGAAATCATAGGTTCAAAACCTATTGGGCATGTCTAACTTACCAATTAAAGAAAAATAATAAGAGTACATCATAAAGCAATGAGCTCTAACACAAATGGCACCTCTTTCCCATGTAAGAGCAAGGTGAAGGGTGAGGTTGTGTCATGGGTTCAAGACCCACTGCACTGAGTACGAGTGTCACTTACCAATAAAAACAAGAAGAAAAAAAGAAAGTATATCATGAATTGAATCAAGTAAATGCTTCAAAGTCCAAAGCTCAGGAAACCACTCTAATTTAAAATTTAGTGTCATACCCTAAGAACCAGATTAGATATAGTCAAGGGTTACAGCTGCACTTACCCAAACAATGTATAAAATGTCCTACAATTTAATTTGGACTAATGGAGCTTCCATGAGTGTAACTGAGTTTATGAACAATGGCAACAAAACTTGTATCATTAAAGCTAGTATAGATGAAAATGATACTGGAAACATGATTGCATACCAAATATTTTGAGGAGAGGATAGTAGAGAGTAGGTGGAGCACTTCAAATTTCAGGGCGTTTTGCAACATGGCAAATGGTCTTGCCATTGTCACCACCTAAAAAAAAATGACAGATTTTCAATGTCGGTCTTCCTTTAAAAAAAAAAAAAAAAAAAAATCATAGAAACCAAGTCTAAAAAAATTTAGTAGACCAAAAAAACATTGAAAATTGTTAAAATGGCAATCAAAAACATAAACTTACAATCACTGAGAGCTCAGATAAATAGTCATTAGTAACGTTGTCCAAAGGCAGCTTACTTAGTATTAACAGCATAAGTTTCACAGCTATCTCCATTAGATGAGAATCTGCAAAACATTTGCATCACATTACTTTTTTGAAAATTAAAATAAAGGATCACAAATCCATAATCCCAAGCATCTAATACGTATTCTACCCAATAAAAAAAAAATACAAAGTAGGATGCAAAACACTGTAAATGGTTAATCATGACAAAACACTCCAAAAAAGAGCAGTTTCTACACACTCAGACCTCACTATTTCACACATATTCAGTATGCAGCAAAGCAATTTGCATACGAATTGCCTCCAGAATATGAGTAGAAATCATAAGCATGATTCCTACCAGGCCATCCGTAGAATTCAATCCAGACTGAAGCATACTAATAATAATTACCATCTGGAAAAGTAGATACTTGAGAAGCCAGAACTTTCATCCCCCCAGATTCATACAATGTCACAATTCCATCTTCAGAAGCAGTTGATACCAGGTACAGAAATTCATAGCATTCTTCAAGCACAGATGAGCCTGATCTGAACAAGGGAGGAAGTCCACAAATCAACAATCAACTATGTCTCAACAGTATATATCAAAAACTCAATTCCTAGACCAAGCAAGAAGGCACCTGAAATTTTTGGAAAATAATGTGCATTGAGAAGATAAGATAGTCACTTATCTTATTTTTTTTCTTTTTTTCTTTTTTTAATAAAGAACGCATTTTGTTAGAATAAAGGCAATAGTGGAAATCTCGATACCATCAAATAGGTCCAGTTGTTCTTTTTACAACTGGTTCATTACTAGGCTGTCCAAACAAAGCCTTGGAACCAAAAAACACATCAATAACCTTAAAGGCATCACACATCCATGAGATAATTACTTCTCAAGAAAAATTTGACAAGATAAGCTGATATCATTAAGAAAAACCAGCACACAAGCATCAAATCCCAGACAAAGCCCTAATCCAATTACCAAGACTACGAAAACCTATTGACTATTGAACCAGTTCAAACAAAGCAGCACTAAAGTTTTTGTCCAAGTCATAGGACACCACATCTTTTCAGCATTATATCCAGTTGTTCTTTTTACAACTGGTTCATTACTAGGCTGTCCAAACAAAGCCTTGGAACCAAAAAACACATCAATAACCTTAAAGGCATCACACATCCATGAGATAATTACTTCTCAAGAAAAATTTGACAAGATAAGCTGATATCATTAAGAAAAACCAGCACACAAGCATCAAATCCCAGACAAAGCCCTAATCCAATTACCAAGACTACGAAAACCTATTGACTATTGAACCAGTTCAAACAAAGCAGCACTAAAGTTTTTGTCCAAGTCATAGGACACCACATCTTTTCAGCATTATATATATATACAATATATATATATATTGTACACATGACTAAGTAACCATGTAAGACAGCTTTCTTCAATCTCACCCTGATGATAATTAGCAAATCATACATTCAAGATCAATCAATTTTCTTTAAGCACACATCCATGTAAACAAACCTAACTTCCTTACACAAGTGTTCCTTTGTTCCCCACTTTTGTAATGTAAATGTAAAGTATGAACCATTTAATAAGAAATTAAGAAATATTAAACATTTATTAAAGAAAAATATATAATCTTTTGGCCTCTAAAAGACTAGTACCCAAAATCTAGTGTCACGGTGTACCAGGAAAACCTCTAAACAGTATATCCTAAACCACATTAGCTTTCTAACCAAATCTAGAAGCACCTATTCCCACCAAAGTACTTTACAATAAAAACTAAAGTTCATGCCACAATATGCAAAAATTTGATAGTTATATACTTACATTCCAATTTATATTATCAAGAAAAAGAAGGAGCCTTTTTTTCTATTTTTCGAATCATTGATACATATGAAAGGAATTAGGGATTAGAGCTTACTGATTGGACATTATTTCGAGAATGAGAGGAATCTTCAAAGACATGTCTTTTGAAGAGGCGATTTCAGGAACACGGCAGAAGGCAGCAAGAACTGTTACAGATAGCTGCAAGTATGCGTCGCGATTATCGGCCTTACTCCCACTCTCACTCTCACTCTCACTACTGCTTCCTTTTCCCATTCCTTTAAAAAGACAAGTAATTTGAACTAGTTTTCAACAAATTTTTTTTTTTTCTTCTTGGAAGAGAAAGAGGAGATATAGGAAATACCAGTTCTGAGGAGTCGATCGAGGAAGTGAAGTCCAACGGCGTCGTAAACCCTGTGGAGAGAATTAAGGTCGTCGCCTTTGCAAAATTTGGTGACCAAAAGGAGACCAGCGAGGCGCTGCTCATCTCGCACAGAAGGCAGCAAGAACTGTTACAGATAGCTGCAAGTATGCGTCGCGATTATCGGCCTTACTCCCACTCTCACTCTCACTCTCACTACTGCTTCCTTTTCCCATTCCTTTAAAAAGACAAGTAATTTGAACTAGTTTTCAACAAATTTTTTTTTTTTCTTCTTGGAAGAGAAAGAGGAGATATAGGAAATACCAGTTCTGAGGAGTCGATCGAGGAAGTGAAGTCCAACGGCGTCGTAAACCCTGTGGAGAGAATTAAGGTCGTCGCCTTTGCAAAATTTGGTGACCAAAAGGAGACCAGCGAGGCGCTGCTCATCTCGCTCTCCTTTCAACAGCTTCAGGCAGTCTTCGAGAGACGGTGATTGTTCCTGCGCAGAGAGATATATATGAGAGAGTGGAGATGGAAAAGAGCGAGAAAAGAAGAGAGAGAGATGCTCACCATGGAAGCTGAGAAGCTGTGAGTGTCAGCAGAGAAGAGAGTGAAGAAGGTTTTCGGTGAATTTAGGAGGCTTTTCGTTTTATAAACTGTTGTTCAGTTTCTTGAAGAAACAAACTTCAGAGGGTTCGAGAACCGGCTCGTGATTTTGATACAATTTGTACAACATGATCTAGGTGGTCTAATTAGAGACTGCCACATCAATTATAAATCCACCTCAGCAGCAATTCGGCTAATAACTAACGGAACCCCAAAAGATTGCTCTCCCACGTTAGGAGTATCTCCGACAAGAGACAAACTCTTTTTTTTTTTTTTGGTCATAATTTTTCATGCATCTCGTAATCTGTATATTTTTCAACAAACTCTAATTTTTGTTGACCTTTCTTTTCTCCTCTTAAACTTGGCCAATGTCATTAAGTCATAACTCATAACCCAATTCATAAACCAAATCGGCAAGCAAGAAACATGCGTACCCTATAGACTATTGATCTAGTACGTACTCTCTTTTTTTTCTCAAAAATATTTTTAAAAATCTACTATTATTATGTATTTAAAACTATTAATATGTTCAGGAATATGATGAGACTAACTTCAAAAAATGAACATTAAAATAGCATTCTGTGTAGGGGTGTGGTTTGGACTGGTTTTAGTTTACTTTTATTATCATACCGTACTTTAATTTTGTGGTCACATGTGCGATATAGTACAGTTTGATTGGTTTTGGACTATGACATTTTTCAAAATTTTAGTTTGGATTGACTCAATCCAAAGAGGATTTTTTTTTCTTTGTTTTGGACCAATTTTATAAATGTTTGGCTGATTTTTCTTTATTTTGGCCTGACTAAAAGTAGCCCAACAAGTTTTAGATGTGAAATGGTTCATCTTTTATAATAGTATATATATATAAGTCCTATTAGAACTTAAGGTCTTTGAAAAATTTGGAATTCCAAATAGAGGAGTTTTGCATTTTTTGAACTTCCTCTATTGTTCACATGTATTAAAATTTTAATTGAAACTAATTAGAATTGTTGTTCCCAATTTAAAAAAAAATAATAATAGAACGGTTGTTTTATAGAATAGAGCAATAAAAAATATAATTACACGTTTTCCAGTACTATTTTCTTTTTATCCCTTGCATCCTCGAAAACTGATTTCTAATGGAGATATAATTTGGGCCAAAATGGTTATATATTACTGTTTGGTAAAATATTTAGCAATATATTACTGCTTGTGAAATATTTAGCAATCTATTATCTTTTGTGAAACTCAAGTTTTCTGTGTAACTCAAGTTTTTGGAACTCGAGTTCTTTAAAAAACATAGCCTTCAAATTTGCCATGCTATTTTTTATGGAACTCAAGTTACATAAAAAATTGGTGGAAATTTTCCATGGAACTCGAGTTACACTGCAAATTCGAGTTTTAAAAAAGTGATAGATCCCTAATTATTTCACAAACAGTTATAGATTCATACATATTTTCTCAAGCAGTGATATTTGGCCATTTTGAACTATAGTTTGTGAGATCTTGAATGCTTGGTTTCATCTTGAATGTTCAAAAATGCTTTTATTGTCACTAAAGTAGAATGACATTAGGTGTTCCCTAATAGTAAGTCTCACTATTCGTTTCATTGTGTCAGCCTTGGAGAAACTAAAAGATACAATTGAATCAGAAACATCTAAGAGTTGGAAAATTGGTTTCTAATATAAGTATGTTTAATTTTTTTATTGCCGACTTAATGTATGTATTAAATATAGTTAAAGCACAACAAATAAGACTTACTAGGACTCAAGATCCTTGGAATTCCAAATAGAAGATTTTTCCTTTTTTAGGACTTCCTGGTAACATTGTATTAACATTTTAGTTTTTAGAGTTATTTGAAACCAATCAGAATTTTTGTTCCCATAAAAAAAAAAAAAAATTAGAATGGTTTTTTTATTAGAATAAAGCAATCAAATACTATAAACATTGTTTTTAGGAAATACTAAACAAATTCTAATATAAGTTTGTTTAATTTTTTGATATAACAAACTGTGCGTACCCACCCTGGGCTTAAGGGACCAGGCCTGGGATCAGACTCACAACTTACTTGTAGAGTGAGCCTAGTGTTTCCTACTAAGGGCAGTTCCTCTCCAAGTGACACTATAACTTCCCTTAACCCCAGTGAACACCTTTTCTTTCCTCTCTGCGTTGTTCCCTCCCCTCGTTTTACTAGTTCTCTCTCTCTCTCTTTCCCTATTTTCTCTCCAGAGTTGCCGACCTCCACTTCTCATTCTATTCTCCTATTTATAGCTTGAGATGGGTAGAGGTGTTATGATTACTCCCTGATCTCACTCATGTGAATGGGGTCCAATTTCATCATTTCTGATAAGAAGATGCTCTGTTGGGAACGTGGTAACGGCATTAGAATTGGTTCCAGCCTCCAAAAGATTGCTCGGCAGCGATATTCCCCAAGGTAATACTAGGCTGTCGAGAACAAAGGCTGTTCTCGACAAGCACATTCTCGATCAAGTTATAACTGATCGGCATAGGCTTGTTTCTGATACGTTCAGGATAAGATGAACCTATTATGGTATTTGGGCTCAAATTGGGCCTTAAAATGTGCTCGGACCAAGGCCGAAGGTCCAATGGGCCTGGGATTATACCCCGTACACAAACTATTGTAAAACTGTAATGATATGATGATGATTGTAGAAAAATAAACTAAGATTAAATCATATCTCATACTTAATATAGGCTTCTTCGATGTGTAGCATGAGTTAGCGACTGGTATATATAAAAGATTTAATAAGTTATGTCTGTCTCGGTAGTGCCTACAATAAACAAAGCCAATAGCATCTAGATTAATAAAGTTCATGATAAAAGTAGGAGGTTGATCAAAAGAGACAAAATCTTATTGCATATCAATTCCATTCCTTGCTAAAGTATTTGCACAAGAGTTGGCTTCTCAGAAGCAGTGCATCACTTTGAACTAAATGAAGTTACTGAGAAGGACCGCACAATCATACTAGAGGTGATAAGGATCTAGAAGATATACTACTAAAGGCTAGAGCTGCTCAACATATTAACAATGACAATAGCTTCCAATTCCATTTCTAGGTATTGGCATGAAGTTGGGAACATAAGATGAGCCCATACCTCAAGGCCCAAAGTTCAGCAACTATACTATAGGATTAGATTATAAAAAGTGAGCCCATATGGAATGTATGTTGCAGGTTATTTAATCTATTTCATATTTTTAGAATGCAAAATTATGTTTAAGTATATGTTTATGTTTAATATATTTTTAAAAACAAATCCATTTAAAAATTTATTTCTAGTCACGGGGTCATAGGAAAATGTTCATAGTTAGAGGCCTCATCCTTGGATCTCTTTAATACCGATAAAGAATAAAATTGTAGTGTACTTGGCTAGTGTATTCTGCTTAATACCGATGTTGATGGCATATAGGATACAAGTAGGTGACAGTCAACCGTAACTTCCTCAACAAAATCCTGTACCTTTCTAGTGGAGTGTGTTGTGGCCAATTGAGTTCCTCACTGTTCTTTTAACCATTTCCCTGAAGTTGGCACCACTTTGACTTCAAGTCTTCAATAGATTTGAATGCCCAGGTCATAGAGCCTTTATCCCTAAAATCTGTGAACGTAATCAAACTTATGTCAATGATTTGTTTAGAATCTTATTTGCAGGAAAAAAAAAATTATCCTTTTTATGGGAGTTATTAGTGCACATTTTTAAAAAAAATATGTCGCTTCTTTTTTTAATCTTGCCCCATCTTTTTTGACAAGTATTTGTTTCTTGTCCATGGCCTTCCCAATAAATTATGGTTTTTCCATTTATGTCTCATTTTTTATTTTTTGTTTTTTGTTTTTTTATTTCTATTTGCCATGGAGACAAACTTCAGTTGGCCTCTGATATTTCAAGATTTGTTTAAAAAATAATTTCACTTGCTTCATTTTTTTTTTTTAACGAAGATTGAGATTATTGTTATTAATTATATATTAAAAATTCATTTAGCATCATATTTTTATACCGAGGTGTAAAAAAAAGGCCTCCTTTTGAAAACCTTTTTTTTACCCCCCAAGAAAATCATGCCTCGGAATACTTTGTTTTGAAGTAACATTTTCTGTTTTTTCTCATCTGTCTCTTTTGGCCATCTGCATTGGGATTATTTTTATTAATTATGTATTAAAATACATTTGGTTTCGTATTTTTATACTGAGGAGTGAAAAAACAAGTCTTCTTATTGAAAACCCTATCTTTTTTCAAGAAAATCATGCCTCGGACTACATTGTTTTGAAGTTACATTTTTTGTTTCTTCTCATTTGTATCTTTTGGTGGTCTACGTTTGGATTACATTGTAACCATTAATCAATAAGGAGTTAGGTTTTTATTATTCTTATAACTATTTATCACGTTGAGTAATTACCAAATTATACTCAACATAGTTCCAAATTCTCACATGGCATTATTTCCAACTTACACATTTAATCATTTTCAAGATCATATGTGACATATACTACTATAATCATTAATGCTTTTATTTAATAAAAAAATCAACCATCGGTTCTAGTTCCATATACAACTAGTGGTATTTCACGATTTAAATAGTCTATAGATTTTGAAACACTAACACTATAACCTTGTTTCCTTAAATTATTTTATTTTAATTTTTCTTATGTACATGAATTTTAGGAAAAATATTTATACTGTTATGTGCATAGAGTTATACGAAAAGGTGCACAGACTTTTTTTATTTTTTATTTTTTATTATTTACTCATGTTTAAAATACAAGTTATGTTTTAGTATAAGTTTATGCTGTTATTTTTATCAAAAAATAATTATTAAAGATCAATAAATAATTAATTCTAAGTTGATAGTTTTACCAAAATAATAAAAATTCTTTGGAGCATAAGTTGAACATCATTCATTTTATTTGCTTCATATATTTTTTTTAAGAGAAATTACACTTTATTGCCTTAAACTTTTCGAATGCACATTTTGCACCCTAAATCATGACTCTTGTTACACTTTGCACTCCAACGTTAAGTTTTCCGTTAATTTGGATGAAAATATAAGCTTAGGGTGCAAAGTGCAATCAAAGTATAATTTAGGGTGGTAAAGTGTAATTTCTTCATTATTTTTAATGGATTGAGAAGAAGGGTAATTGGGTCATTTCACATAATGTCATACTTTTCCATCCAAGTTAACGGCAAACTTAACGTCAGAGTGCAAAGTGTAACAATGATCATAGTTTAGGATGCAAAATGTACATTCAAAAAGTTTATGGTACAAAGTGTAATATGATATATAGTTTACGGTGGTAAAATGTAATTTTCCATTTTTTTCAAAGTCAACCATTTTTCTTTTGAATGTCACATTTGTAGATATCACAATGATATCTACAAATGTAATAGTCATAAACAAAATGATTTTTCTTAGTCCAAATCAATCAATAAAAAATACAAAGTGAAGCATTCAAATTGACTGCTATGTTTGTAAATATCACAATGGTATTCTACAGCCAAATTCGGTCATTTACCAACTTAAAATGTTAGTGAAGCTACACCAACACAACATAATATATACTTAAACTATATTATTAATAATATATTTTAGATATAATCTAATAAAAATACATTAATTATATATTTCACATATAATACAATAAAGAAACATTTTATATTATTTTGTACAAAACTGGACTCTTACAAGAATATTATGAATTTTTGGGAATCTAAAATTTTTTTGTTAAGCCACTGTAAATATTTCAAAATGATCTTCGAGTTGGCAATCAATTATTTATACAACCTATACATTGGAATGCATACTCAATAAATTCTTGCTGTCCATTTACACATACATATACATATTAAATTACTTATACATGCAAAGGAGGAATTCAACTTAAGACTTGTTGAGCTTTTGAAATCTCAAAATTTAACTTATTAATTTTTTAAAACCTTACAGTTTAATGTTTAATTTATTATTTTTGAAAATATAGGATCAAATTTTCGCACCTCCACAATTGCAGGATTTAGAATATAATTTTCTTATAAAAAGAAAAATAAACCTATTGTGATAGAACTACTTTTTTATTACAATACTTGAGTTCAACGGCAAATTGTTAAGTCCGTCATAATAAAATGGTTCTATTGCAACAATAACAAATCATCGCATAAAATCCTAAAAAATTACAACCCAATAAAAAAAAGTGCTAAACACATACTTCTAAACTTTGTGCTAAGTCCGTCATAATAAAATGGTTCTATTGCAACAACAACAACAAATCATCACATAAAGTACTAAAAAATTACAACCCAATAAAAAAAAGTGCTAAAAACATACTTCTAAACTTTGTGCTAAATTTAGTTCCCACTTTCTCGATATTTGAATCAGCAAATCCCTCTCTGTGTCTTCCCCTCTTTCTCTATATCGCTGCCATCATTGTCCACACCCCTCTTTTTTCAAGCACTTCCGTATTTTTGTTGTTGTGCCCTTAATTAGCACATTGCCTGTGTGCTTTGGATTTTTTGTATTTTTTCCCTTTTTAATTAATGAAGTATTATTTATTTATATAAAAAAAAACTGTGTCAACAGTTTTGATCAAAAACTCAATTCCTTGATCAAGCAAAAAGGCACCTTTTGATCTATAATATAGAACCTGAAAATCTTGGAAAATAATGTGCATTAAGAAGAATAAGATAATTACTTATCTTCTTCTTCTTCTTTTTAATAAAGAACACATTTTGTTAGAATAAATGCCAGACCTAAAGTAGAAATGATGTATACAAAATCTCATCTATAGAATACATAGATACATTCAGCTGGTCTATAAAATTCTAGAAAAGAAGAAAACTGGATGCAGCCAACCACAAGCATCCACAAATACAAAAATCTGAAAAATAAATACTTAATTCAAGTTGAAGAGTGGAAAGCTTGACACCATAAAAAGGTCAAATTTTTCTTTTTCTTTTTACAACTGGTTCATTACTAGGCTATCCAAACATATCTTTCGAAACACACTAATAACCTTAATGGCTTGTTTGGAAGTTTAGAGAGGGAGGAGAGTAGAGGAGAGTAGAGGGAAGGGGAGTAGTGGGGAGGAGAGTAAAGGAGAATGATTCACCTCCACCTTATTTGGATGTTTTTAAAATTAGTAAGGGGGAAGGAAGTAATTAGCCCTTCCCCTTGTGTAATTTTGTTAATATAATAAGGATAAATTAGGTAATTTACTTGGTCAATAGTTTATGTCCTCTACTCCCCCTCCAAATCTCTCCAATTTTAGGGAATTAAAATTGGGGGGCTAGAGGGAGTCCAAACCCCTCCAAACTCCTCCAAACCCCTCCCCCTCATTCTTTAAAAAACTTCCAAACAAGGTAATTGCATTACTCTCCCTCCCTCTACTCTACTCCCCCTCCTTTTTTAAACATACAAACATGTCATAAAAGGCACCACACATCCATCAGATAATTACTTATCAAGAAAAATTTAAATAGATAAACCGATATCATAAAGAAAAACCAGCACACAGACACGGAAGCACCAAAACTTGAACAAAGCCTTATCTCAATTACCAAGACTATGAAACCTATTGACTATTGAGCCAGTTCAAACAATGTAGTGCAAAAGTTTTCGTCCAAGTCATAGGAAATCTTTTCAGCATATTTGACAACGCACTTTTTCTCTAGCATTCACTTTTTTCTAACACTCATCAACTAAATCAATCAATACTAGTAGAATAATTTTTTATTTTTTTTATTTTATTTTTGTAAACATGACCAAGTATCCACGTAATACAGCTTTCTCCAAGCTCACCCTGGTGATGCTTAACAAATCATACATTCAAGATCAATCAATTTGCTTTTAACACATATATGAAAACAAACCTAAATTTCTCACACAAGTGTTTCTTTGTTGCCCACGTTTGTACTGTAATTGTAACGTATGAACCATTTAGTAAGAAATTAAAAATATTAATACAATGATTAAAGAAATATATATAATCTTTTGGCCTCAATCTAGTGTCACGGTGTACCAGACAAATCATAGACAGTATATCATAAACCACATTACCTTTCCTGCCAAATCTAAGAGTACCTATTCCCACCAAAGTACTTTTTACATTTTGCCCCAGAGCCCTAATTCCTTCTTGCTCGTATCCCAACAATTAAATTTAAACTAAAGTTGGTGCCAGAATGTCACAAAAATTTGATAGTTATTCCAATTTATATATCAGGGAAAAGAGGGAGCTTTTTTCTATGACTTCAATTAGCATATGGAAAACCAATGACTTCAATTAGCACATGAAGATAATGTAGGTAATGGAAAACCAATGCCTTTCATTGCCCCCCCATACAAAACCAATGACTTCAATTATCACATAAAGATGAAGTATAGCGAAATGAGTGTATGTCACCACTCACCACATCAAATCGGTGTATACCGTGTCCCATTCTGGCACACCCAAAATCCATATATCCACTTTGAAGCCCCAATTGGCATCTCTACCCCTGAGCTAAAAACATCAAACACAGTCTCCATCCCATAAGTCACTGCCATTTCAAATTTTTTTACCGTCCACCACGAGGCACTGCTAAGCTATGTGGTGAAAATCAACGAAAACGTAAAACCCAGTAATCAGCAAAAGACAGACAGGGACAGGGGCCCTAAGGGCAATACTGCCAATAGCCTACTAGCAACCGTATATATTGATGGTAAATTTGGCTGGTGCCCTTATCCTGTTTAGCCTCTCCTGTAGGGGAACGTATGATGAAGAGTGTCAATCGGCCAGTATTAGCACTAAACATTGAACATCAAGGTTCCCTTACCTTTGTTTTGAATAGAAATTCAAAATCTACATGGAAGAAAGGCATCGCAATCCATATCAGGGTTAGCAATATATAGACATGGGAATAATTTTTTTTACCTATGAATGGCAGTATAAACTGTAAAAGTACCCCTTGTGATTGGTTTAATCACTCATTCTCTTCTATCCGATATGTTTGTCCATCAATCATAATGATAATGATAAACATCCAACTAAGTCATCAACAATAACCATTTTAAAGGACAAGATATTATGGGATAAAGATGATATCTGCCTTACTCTTGAACTAGAAGAATAAACAATGCAATTTTTGCATAATCAGGAATTATCTCATTAAATTTTCTCCCAGCTTGAGCAAACAGCCTTAAAC
>NW_027070175.1:199249-203456 GCF_002906115.3 Quercus suber
GATAAATCCATGCTAGGTCTTACTAGAAAGAACTGACATAATAAAGTTTCAACAATAGACTACTCAGGCAGCAATTTGTTGGAAATTTGGGAGAGGTTGTCAAAGGAAGATGATTTCCAATTGAAAAGAATAGGATTACTAAGTTTGTTTATAAAACTAAATGCATGGAGATCTATTTCATAGAAGCTAAATGGATAGTGGGAATTGGGAACTGGGAACTCTATCCTTATCAACCCTAACATTTGGCCTAAAGTAAGATCCTTGTGTTTTGGAGAACACATATTTCAGGGGTGTGTGAGTTTGTTGATTAAGTAGCATCACAATGGAATAGCGCATTGGTGATGTTATTATTTGCACCTCATGTAACCAAATCTATTGTTAAGAAGCCTCCTAGGTTGGGAGTTGCAAATAAATTGATTTGGTCCATGAATCTGTCATGTCTCTTAAGAGCCATGTAAGTCTATTGGCTTCTCATAGTGAATGCTTAGATGGAAGAAGTAGAACTCAAATATAGTTCTCAGACGTGAGTTGCACTGTGAGAGCTAAAACTCCTTTCAAAGTCCTTACTTTTCTATTAAAGCTATAAATGATAGTCTTCCACTAAGAAGGGAGTTTGCTAAGAGGAATTTAATCAATGATGCTTCTTGCCCTTTCTGTGCTACAATAGAGGAGTCCTTGGACTACCTACTTATTACCTATGAATTACATAGTCAATTCAGAATTGGGTTTCTATTTGGTTGGATAGAGTGTACAAGGCATAAGACATATGTCATCATTTCACTTTCATCTTAGCCATCACTTGTTGGCCTATTGGATCTATAAAAACAAAGTGCTTGCATGATGCAATAAGTGTTAATGTTAGTAAAGTCCTGGGTCCCACTGTTACCTGTTTGCTATTTGTAGGGATGGAGGAAACACATGGCAAAAGGGATCATATTAAATTTCAACAATTTTAGTTTTGTTTGTTTAATTGAAAAGCACTAATTATGAGTGAAGTGAGTAAAAGCAATTGAAATCAATTGAGGAGTGTGCAGTTCTTTGTTGGGATTAATTGGGAGACCAAGTTAAAAATAATGGAATATCACTAGAAAAACCAAAATTTCAACAAACACCTATCTCAATATTTTTGGCCAAGAAAATTAAGGAAAAGAACACCTACAAGGCATATCACAGATCTTATGTTTTAAATATCTTTTGCTCATTAGACAAGGTTCATAAGTTATGAGAATTTTTCCAATCTTGTCCAAAATAATGGAACATTGAAAAAAACTATTAACATGATTGTTGTCACTTGTCAAGCAGACCAAATATCTTTTTGGTTTAAAAGAATCAAATTACTGTCTTAATATTTAAATTCAAAAGGTGAACTTATTCTTAGTACTTGAAAAGCTAGAAGCACTTCAAAAGATGCCTTCCAAAACATAATGCAAATAAGTTACCTACCTTTTTAGCTATAGAAGTGTAACATCTTGATGACCTTAACATAGGTAAAGACCTTTGTAATAGCTGCTCCGCATTCTTAGTCAAACATACAAACAAATATAGATTTAAACAATTAATTTTTTACAAATAGAATTAAATTTATAAATTTAATTGACTGAATAATAAAATTTCAGTTCATGCCATAGCAAAGGAGCTTACTTTTCACAGTGATTCTCTATACCTTCACTCCATGTTCATATATCAAAACCTGAAGATTGGAAATAATAAGAATCTTATTAAGTCTATTCCTTCAAGTTGATTTACAGCTCACCCAGCCTCTGTATATAACCTTAATATCATCTCTTTTATTTATTTATTTTTTAATGGAAACCTCAACATCATCTTGAATCTTCATTCAAATTGAACTCAAGCTTTTCATTTTTTGGTCAAAAAGTAATAATACACACATTCAGCATACATAGCAAATATATGTTATAAAAACCATCATAGATTCCAGTACATTCCAATATTAATAAATGCCTTCACCAAAGCAACAAAAAAATGGACATGAAAAACAAAAAAACCAAATTGAATATCCAAGGATATGGTACATAACCCAAACATAAAATCAAGAAAGGAAGAAATTGGGCCTTACTGTTAACAACAGAGGTCTTGAGCTATTCCAAAACATTGAAGGTAACCTTACTTGGCACTTAATTGATGTTAAGCTAAGCAAAATTACGCACCAGAAGCAGACGAATACGATCAATAAAAGACAAATATCATACTATAAAAGAAAACCAAATTGCAAGGTGAAAGGGATCTTGGGCGCCACGCCGCCACCAATTACTTCACAGCAACAAGGCCAGTTAACTGCATTACAATAAATGAATAAAAGAAATTAAATACTTATTTTATAATTTACAATTACATTAAAATTCATTATTACCTAATGAATGAAGAGAGAGAGAGAGAGAGAGAGAGAGAGGCACCCAAATATGTAACTAAAGGAGGCACACCTTGGCAGAGAATGGTACCACCGTGTCTTCGGGGATATTCTCTTACATCATAATTATGTGTTGTTGCAAAATGAAGATGAAGAGATTGACTAAGGATGATGAAGGTGGGAAGAGTTAAGAGAAGCTTCATCTTTAGCCCAGTCTCAACCTCAACCTGATTCTGTTCAGATAGATTTGATTTATTCGATTGCCCAAGAGATTTAGAAAATAACCACAGTTCCTCATAGCTTTCTCCTGTACTTAGAAAATTGATTTTTTATTTACAGCCATTGATTGGAAAAGTGAACATGAAAAAATCCGCATATGTGTGCTTCTGCTGAATGAAAAGCAATACAGACGGCCAAATTATGATGGTTGAATTTCCAAAATCTATAGCAACCAACCTGAATGATATAGAATTTCCATAACTCTGATGGTTGAATTTGAACGACTTTGGAATCTCAGTTCCTGGCAGTACAAGACAATCAGGTTTACTTTGAAATCAAAATCAATATTGAAATATTTACACGCTGATCACAAACTATTATTGAATAGATGCCAACCAGCAAAGAAGTTATATGAGCCAATTACGAAATGATGACCACAAGCATTGAATAGAATCACTTGCTACAGCTGCAAGTCCATTGCCATGCAGACCAATCATTTGACGAAGTCCTCAGAAATTCAGATACTTAATTGTTTCCAATCTGCAGAATTTAATTATGTCACACAACAAGTTCAATGAATAGGCAAATTGTTCACTGTTAAACTGTACATTCACTCTTGGAATTGTTTCTATTGCGATTACATCATAAAACAGACATAGCAGGCTACAATCTCAAACTGCGTAGCAACTTCCACTCCATAAACACACCTTTTACTTTGTAAACTGCTTTTAAGGAAAACAAATACCACATGACTACAAGGGTCGTAAGCTATTACTCATAGAATATTCAAGTGTGCACAACAGAACAAAAACTTGAATAAGACGAGCTGAAACAAACTCAATTCACAAGACCATAAAAGCACTTCCTTTATGTATATATGTCCAAGAAACAAAGCAAGCACTTATTGCATATTCAAAACATTACCATTCAAACAACCAAAAAAGAGAGAAAGGGTTTGGAGTTGTAATACTCACTAGAGAAGGGGACTAACTTGGCGTTGGAGCAGATGGGAATCAGGGAAACAAAGAGAGGCATAATACTCTAAAGTCTGATCAAGATGTCCTCGTTTTCTTCGATGGTGGACCCATATTGAAATCAGAGTCATCATTTACACAGGCATGGGCCATTGAAGACGAACCCAAATGAAACCCACCACTAACACTTGAGCCTAACTCCAAATTTGGCTGGGCAAAGCTGAAGTCGAACCCATTTATCGAATCAGGGAACAGAGGAGGCTCACTTTCTCTTTCATCTGAATCATTTAGTGACAAACTCAAATCGCACCCATCATCATGAATGCCCTTCAAAAGCCTCAAATCATTTACGGTATTGGAAACCTCATGATCCATATTTGGACCAGGTAACAATGCAAGGAGTTCAGAGTTATTAGGGGCCGATAATGACACATTCAAATCACCAAGAAAGCCCTTCAAACCAGGTTCAAAACCAGTATTTGTTGGTTCCATTGAATTCCCTAAATCCCCTTCATTGTTAAAAGCCCCGCAATCCATAACTGAGCCATAACAAGTGGGAAAACAGGTTGAAAAGGCGGGAGCTCAGTGTTTGCTGAGGATGTGGGGGTGGGTAAGTAATATCTGATTTCTGGGTGCAGATGCATTC
>NW_027070175.1:206767-226364 GCF_002906115.3 Quercus suber
TCTCTCTCTCTCTCTCTCTCTCTCTCTCTCTCTCTCTCTCTCTCTCTCTCTCTCTCTCTCTCTCTCTCTCTCTCTCTCTCTCTCTCTCTCTCTCTCTCTCTCTCTCTCCATGACTGTGTATATATGACCAAGGTTATTAGGATTGAGATCTCACACAAAATCAATGAGAGGGTTTGGAGATCGGATTGTAGAATCAAGAAAAGGATCGTAAAATCCTACTTTCCAATTAATAAAATAAAAAATACCTATATTTATAATTTACAATTAATTTTTAAAGAAACATAGAACAAAAGTACTTTAAACAACACAAAACAGATAACAATGCATAATGTTTCACATAAATAACATAAACTAAATAATAATGACTCAAACAACACCACAAACACACTCAAACATCATGACCAAAGTTTTGGTTATCTTGACTAGGTTTTTCAAAGGTTGATCATCATAAACAACATTCTCAACATTGTTAGAAACCACATGGCCCGCATGATCCATTGGATAATTATCAAAATCTCTTTATGTTGCATTTGGAGGTTCATTCACTTCACTTTCATTGGCATCATCAAACTCAAATTCATTACTATCTAGTCCTTCATGCACTAGCCCTCTACTCTCTAGTCTCTTCTCTTCTCTTCTCTTCTATCTTTTGTGATTTTTTGTCAATTAGGTTAGGCTGAGGTGAGACTTAGAGTTTTTTTATTTTTTTATTTTTTTTTAATATAAATCTAGGCAAGGCCTGCTAGGTTGATCTATTTATTATTATTATTATTATTATTATTATTATTATTATTAATCAGTTTGGGGCCTTTGGGCTCCATTTGGAGGCTGAAAATAAATAAGAAAAAAAAAATTGAATTTTCCTTAATAGCATAAGATCTTTGGTATTAGGATCGCGATCTTATAACAACCTAAGATCTGGATCGAGATCCCACACAAATCCCACTTTAGTATAGATCCTAGAGAGATTTAAAATGTCTTAATGATGTAGGATTTTAAGATCCTAAGATTTGGATCGGGATCTTGATAACCATTTACATGACTAATGTTGTAGAGCTGCTTGCGTTCAATTTAAGTTTCATACTCAAAGTTTGATTTTGACTCTTGTTTAGTAAGGTAACTAGTAAGTGTATATTATATTTTATTAATTGATATTTTTGAAAAATCAGTGACCTAAGATCACTACACGTGTTGTTCAATGACGGAAAAAATCAGTACGTGTAGTAGTTATAGGCACTAGCTTATAAAATAGTATTGTGAACTTTATGTTATATTATTTTATATAAATTTCATAATTGTGCTTTTTATTTGTTTGTTTAATTGATGGTATTGTACTCGGATTCCCGTGGCTCTAAGTGTATTGTATTCCATTTCACTTAAAAATAATAATAATTAATCTTAGAAATAATAATGAAGCTAATAGTATTAATAATGAAGATTTTAAGATATAAGAATTTGTAAAAGAAAATTGAAAATTTTCATGTTTTTGCGTGGTTTTTTTTGGTTTAATAATATATTCAAGTTCTTATTTTTTATTAGATTTTGCATAATTTAAGTTTCTTAAAAAAAAGACCTAGAGCCATCATTGTTCACTACTAATGTTGGAAAGAAATAATCAACAAAATTTTTGGAAAAAAAAAAAAAAACACGGGTGAAACTCTTAACTGGAAAGGTTAAAATTTTTCAACTTCAAAGATTGACCTTTGTAGGTTAACTATCTTCCTACCAAATGATATGATCAAAATATAATACTTTCATACTTTTGCATGCAGTGGTTTTGGTAAACCATTAGAAGTATAAAAGCATGAATCATGATATCAACAATTAGATACATACCTTTCTCAAATAAGAAAAAAAAAACAATTAGATACATACCCTTTCTCATAATGCCATCCAGACACACTAGCTGCTTTATTTAGGGCTTCCCTCCACCTCGGCATCTTCCCCATGTTATCCTTGAACTCCTTTTCAAGGTTAGCTAGTGCTAACCCAAACTTTCCTAATTGATGACGTACTTCTCTTGGTTTTACGTTATAAAAAATCGGTAGAAGCATTTGGTCATTTTCCCGACACTCGACAATCTTAACAAGTTCATTCAAACACCATTTGGACTCTGCATAGTTTTTAGAAAACACAATAACCAAAATCATTGACTCTTCGATTGTTTTGTGAAGTTCAGCAGAAATTTCTTCTCCTCTAGGAAGCTTATCATCCATGAAGGTGTTAATGCCTTTTTGTTCCAAAGTCTTATATAAGTAGGTCGTAAAACCTTCACGGGTGTCTTCACCTCTAAAGCTCAAAAAGACATCATACTTCCATCGGCGAGTGGAAGAAGAGGAGGAGGCACCTTCGTTGGTCAGGAAAACCATTGGGATCTATAAGCAGAAGATTGAGAAGATCAGAGATTTGACAAAGTGGGGGAATTAAAAGAAATGGGAGAAAGTGAACTCATGGAAAAAATGAACTATACCTTTTTGACAGTAGGATGACGGTTTTGACGATTGAGTCTTGCACCAGAAGAGCCCCGGTTCTGTGAGGCTCGGACTTGATTGAAATGCTCTGAATCAGTGCGTTTGATTGGGAAATTGATAAAAAGAGTGAATTGAATCAGACAGAGAGATCAAATCGAAATGGAAATTTGGAGTTAAATAGAAGAAAGTTTTAGAGTGAGAGTGGGCGTAGGTATAGGAATTGTGAGTTGGCATTTGGCATTTGTTTGACAACAGCAATGTAGTATCCCGCGTCTTCTGTTTTCCATCCAAGAACAATTGAGAAAGCGTGTGAAATGTGAACGCTTTGAAAAAAAAAAAAAAAGTCTTTTATGAATTAAAGCGGGCCCACGCTTTTTCAATGGATTTTAAAAATCGTTGTTTAAAATGATGGGCTTGTATAGGAGAAAAATTTGAGAAATATTGTTTGTAGTTCTTTAAAAGGTGTGTAAGTGAAAATATGTGTGAAAATATGTGTAATATTCTTTAAAAATTACTATCTCCGTCTCATTTTTTTTGTCATTTATTCCATTTTAAGATGTCCCAAAATATTGTTCTGTTTCTAAAAAAAAAGTCATTAATTTACTAATGTTCCTATTATACTCCTATTAATTTACTAATTCAAATTTTTGATAAATTTTTTTAAGGGTAGTTTTGGAAACTTATACATTTTTAAAAGATAAACAAGATAATAAATGATTTTCTCTTAAGAAATTTGACTTTTCAAACAGGACAAAAAAAATGGGACGGAGGAAGTAAAAATTAGTGTTTAAAATACCCTATCAAACAAAAATTATAATTTAAAAAATATTGATGAAATTCGTGTTTTTAGTATTTACCAAACAAAAGAGTGGACAGCTGGGAAAGGGTGTGAAGTGTGAATGCTAAGAAAAAAAAGTCTTTTATGAATGAAAGCGGGCCCACACTTTTTCAATTTCCGGAAAACTAAGAGCATTCGCATCAGGTCTTTTATAAATGTGTAAAATATACATTTTGACCACTTTTACACATTTTGAACCAAAAAACCCTTTACATCAGTTCTTTTAAAATCATTTAAACCTGTGTAAAACTATAAACGAGCTACAGTACCCGTGTAAATTTACACGGGTACTGTAGCTCATGTATTTATTTTTTTAATAGTTTTTTTTTCTCTCTCTCTCACTGACACTCAGCTCCCTCTCTATCTCAGACGATGCCCTCTCTTTCTCTCCACAATCCTTTCATCCTCAGTTCTCTCTACCTATCTCACATCTCTCACTCTCTCGTTCAAAGCATGCCACCGGAGTTCACAGCGTGGCGAGATCGGCGCTGTGGGTCACAACGTGGCGGCGATGATCGATGATCGATGGTCGATGGTCGATGAGCGTGGCGAGGTCTCGATGATCGATGATCGATGCCGGCGATGATCGATCAATGATTTCTTCTTTGATTTTAGGTGGAGATCGGGGTTGATTTGATGTTGCTTTTTCTTTGATTTTGGTTGATCTGTGTGGGTTAGTGGCTTTTGGTTTCTGATGATGGTGGTGATGGTGGCTGGGCAGTGATGATGGTGGCTGTTGATCTGATGTTGATTTTGGTTGATTTGTGTGGGTTAATGGCTTTTGGTTGCTGATGATGGTGGTGATGGTGGCTGGACGGTGATGATGGTGGCTGGACGGTGATGATGGTGGCTGTGGGTCTGTGAGAGAGAGGGGCAGTGAGGGAGTAATAATAAAAAATTATAAAATAGTGAATATTTTATTGAATAAATGTAGAAAATAAATAAACTGATATGGGTGTATTATAAAAGTGGACGTGTAAAATAGAAAAAGTAAATTTTTTCATGTAAAATAGATATAGAATTTACAAGAGCTTATGCGAATGCTCTAAAAGGTGGAAATAAACCACAGAACATTATAGTTTTCTCACTTTATTCCATGATATCCGCTGTCCCACGCTTTTTCAATTTCGAGGAAACTAAAAGAGTGGAAATAAATGACAGAACATAGTTTTCTTACTTTTTCATTTTTGAGGAAACTACAGAGTGGAAATAAATGGATTTGGATCAGGTTGGTATTGCATCTTGTGCAATTATACTGCATCTACTTACATTAATTTTTATTTTTTAATTTTAACTTTTTAATTTTTTTAATTATTTTTATTTAATAGTTAAAATTGAAAGTTTATTTTTTTATTTCGAAATAAATGACAGAATATCCTGACTATGCGCAATGCAATGTATGAATTTATTCCATTATATACCCTATCCCTCCTTTTTTCAATTTCCAGGAAACTAAAGAGTGGAAATAAATGACAGAACATAATAGTTTTCTTACTTTTCCTGACAAAGCGCAATGCAATGTACAAATTTATCCCATTATATACGCTTTTTCGGATTGGGATAATTCAATTGCTCCACGCAATTCATCACAATTTTTTTTTCTTGACTTTTTTGACTTTTACTTTTTGATTTTTATTCATGTTTTATATTTAAAGGTTGAAATTTAAAGTTGTTTTTGGTTGAACTTTAAATCGCAATCACCTGTACTTATTGTATCAAGTGCAATACTATCTGATCTCAATTTTATTTTATCAATTTTCAAGAAATTAAAGAATGGTTGATATTGATGGTTGCAAAAAGCAACTTTTAATCTCAACCATTAATTAAAAAATGTTAAGAAAAAAAAAATCAAGAAAAGTAAACTAATATAAATTTGTGAGATTGGATAGGGTGATAGAAATAATAAATAAGTTTTGCTATTGTTAATAATTCATTTTTGAAAATTTTTTATGAAAAAATGATTAACTGTTCTAACAACTTTTTCAATTTTTCGTAAAAACTTTCTTAAAATTGATGATTAATGTATGCTCCAAAAGCATATATTAATTGAACCCATAATAATTTTCTTATTTTCCTGCAACGCGCAATGCAAGGTACGTCTTTTTTCTTCCATCAATCACCGAAATTTGCCTTACTGCAATAACATAGTAAAGAACAATTTTCCTTTTATTTATACTATCTAGTTAATGTATGCTCATTATGGCACAAATTAATCATCCATTTAAAAAAATAATTTATGAGAAATTGAAATAGTGTAAAAAAAGTTAGTCACTTTTTCATTTTTCTATAAAAAGTTTTCTAAAATGATTTACTAATGTATGCCCTAAAGGCATACGTTTGTAAAACTCTTATTTATATGGTCTAATTATCACTTATTTTAAGAAACTTTTTAAAAGACTAGTTTGGGTGGTACATGCACGTGTTGCCGGAGTGAGAAAATTAAGATAGTGCTTTTTATTTGTAGAAATATGAAACCATGTACCAAAAAATGTTTGTCATAAAATTCTAATCTCGTTCATATAAGAATTTTAATTACACAAAATTGAGTTTACAAATATCATCTTCCAACAATCAATAACTAAGTTTTACTAAATCACTGTCACAATATTTAATTTTCACAATAAATTTTGTCATATGCTGCAATTGGATTTTTTCATCAAATACCTGCAGCCATCCATAATGAAGACTTCATTATTCATATTGCTTTTTTTTTATCATCTTACATTTTACGTGTTTAGCTACGATGTTTTGTTTACTTAGCTTTAGTGATCAAACACCCTTTTAAGCAAGAAAATAAATAAAAAAGAACAAGATACAAAAGGTATATTTGTCATCAAAGCTTCCATAAGATTATAGGTCTAGAACATTAAAACCTAGTTTTTCAGTGTTAGGTAACAAATAAAATACTCTATATCATCATTCCAACTTTCCAAGCATGACTACTAAATAAAACTCAAAATAAATATATAAATATAAATAAATAAAAATTGAAACAAAAAGGAAACACCTAGTTTATATATGTTGAAATAACACAATGAAGCTAAATTTATTGGCAAAATCACATAGTGAAACAGAAATAACAAGTGCAAAAATCTAATATACTTAATTTTTTTTTTTTAAAAAAAACCTATAAAATTAATCCAATTACTTATACATGCAAATGAGGAATTCAACTTGAGTCTTGTTGAGCTTTTGAAATTTCAAATTTAATTTATTTCTTTTTAAAAACCTTATAGTTTAAATGTTCAATTTATTATTTTTGAAAATATAGGTGTAGAGAGTGAAATTTTCTACCAATCACAAATTGCCATGTAAAACCACTAAATTCATGTAGTGAATTTAAAATGGCTAATTACAAGATGCCTCGTACTACTTAGTGGGTTCCATTGTCATTATTCAAAGGCCAATGGCAATATTCCAAGTGTCAAAGAATAAAGATTATAAAAAAAACTTGAGAACCAATCAAATGTTAGCACATGTTAATTTAAATGACATAATCATTATAATTAAAAGCTGCCATGTGTTATTTTAAATTAAGCCACTATGACTAATCAAATAATGTCATGTGTCCCTTGGAGAACAATACATAAAGTTCTTTCATTTAAATTATGGCACATGTCATTAATGATAGTCAATTATCACGTGTCATCATACCTCCCCAAGACTCATATAAATAGAGACCCTTCTCAGTCTCATGGAGAGATATCCACACACATTCAGAAGTCTCGGAGCTCTGCCGAAATCAAACTCCAAAGCCTCCAAGAACTTTAACTTTCAAATCTCAACAACATTCGAAGAGAAATCATTCAAGTCATCTCCCTAGATCTCAAAGTGCATTGAAATCAAGTCTAAGAGTGTTTAGAAACTTCAAAAGATTGCAAGTTAGTGAAAATCTACGGATTCAAGCTTCCAAAGCCTTGAAGAACTTCCACTACAATCCTCGAAGACAAAGAACACATGAAGAACATTAAAAGAACACACGAAGAACACAAAGAACGGAGGATTCCTAACAAACACATAGTTAGAGATTCATCGTAAATCTACTTCAAAGATCTTTTGATCATTTTCTCAATCAAATCGAGAAGCATTTGGTGTTCAAATCAAGATTATACTTGAATCAAATATTTTTCAAGGAGATCGAATCAGAGGAGTATTCCTTTATAACAAGATTTAATTTTAGAGAATTGTACTTACTCATACATCAATACAAATATACATTTGTGAAACTATTTCAATTGTTTGATTTCCAAACTTGAAATTTTGTGTTTACAAATCTCGGCACACCCGGTGGGACATTCTTTACCTCTCATCTCTTTCTCCTTCAAAAAAGAAGAAATTCATAATCTTGCTATAAGCTTTAATGGCCTCTAGTGAGAACACTCTAGATTCAACAACTATTACTTCTGCGAGACCTGATGCTGCAGCCATCAACAATTATACTGGTCCAATCTCTCATAGTCTTTCCAAAGCTCTTAATCAACTTTAATCTCCTTCAGTCGAGGAAAGAAAGGCTCGTATGGTTATCTCTCTTGAATTTCTTACAAACAACAAGGTTGCCACTAAGGAGTTAGCCACCTTAGAAGCAACCCGTGAACACATGTGAGGCACATGACTTGAAGTTGAAGAGTTACATTAGGCTGTCAAGTTTGCGAGTGTTTCACGAGAATGACCATCCCGCGAAGTACCCACGAAACTTTTTGTTTGGCAAAAAGTTAAGTTGCTTTACCAATTTCTTTACCCACTATAAAAACCCTCATTACCCACGAATTGTAAGGAGCTCTTTTCAGAGAGAAAACTCTAGCAAATACACTTGAGAATTAGAGATTGTTATATCCACAATTATCTACACATTTCCTTATAGTTTTCCTCAACTCCTACCTCTCCATCTCTAGATCCTTTAGAGGTTTTTAGCCCAAACACTTACCACACTCATCCTGAGTGTTAAGTGATATTTTGGTGTTGTTGGGAAGCATTGGAAGGAGCCATTTAGTGGCGGATGCAATCGGGCTGAATTGCGGGATCCAGAAAGTCAGAGAAAACAAGACTTCGAGAAGTCTGTTGGTAACAGGAGCTTGAAGGGCTTAAGTACATGAGGTAGACTAGGCTTGGAGGGTCTTTTGTTATTTGTGTACTTCAACTTTATTCTCTAATGGATCGATTTCGACTTGGAGGGTCTCGAAGAGATTTTTTGCCGAGTTCTTCGGTTTCCTCTTCAATAACACATCTTGGTGTTATCTTATGTTTGCATCTCTCTTCCTTACTCTTTAAGCTTTCATTTAATTGTTTATTGTGGATGGATATGGCTTAGAGTAGAGTTAATAGTTCATTGCGCTTATTTACTCTTGTTCCGCATTTAGTTTAAGTTAAAGTGAAAGCAATCTAGCCATAATTTTTAATTGTGGTCTGAACAAGCTCTTGTATTTTAGCATAAATCTGAGCTTTCAATTGGTATCAAAGCGGGTACACTTGTTAGATTTCAATATCCTTGTGTGATCCAAGACACCATGTGAGATGGATAGATCTCAATCCCTTAATGCACCTCCCTACTTTAATGAGAGTAACTATGCTTTTTAGAAAGTACGTATGCATGCTTTTCTTTGTGCTATTGATGAGAGCGTTTGGGATTCTATTGAGAATGGATAGGTAAGACCCATAACAGCCAAATTCGAATGGGATAAGGCTACTCTAGCTTTGGCAAATGCCAATAGTAGCTATTTTCTGTGTTGTTTCTACTGATGAGTTTCATAGGATTTCACATGTAAAGACCACTAAAAAGGCATGGACCATTCTTGAGACAACCTATGAAGGTACCGAGAAGGTTAAGGACACCAAGTTTCAAATGCTCACTACTCGATTTGAGGAAGTGAGGATAAGTGATGATGAGTCATTTGATTCCTTTTATGGAAAACTTAATGAGATTGTAATCGCCAAACAAAATCTTGGAGAGAAGATTGAAGACGCCAAATTAGTGAGGAAGAACTTGGGATCCTTACCCAAAAGTTTCTAGGCAAAGGTCACCGCCAGTGAGGAGAGTAAAGATTTGGACGAGATCAAGATTCAAGAACTAATTGGCTCTCTCCAAACCTATGAGCTCAGACTGCCCTCTCACAAGTCTAGCAAATCACTTGCTCTCAAAACCATAAATGAGAGAACCGATGATTCCTCCGATGAAGACGATGTAGAAAAAGAGGTGGCGTTTCTTGTAAAGAACTTCCGAAAATTTCTCAAGATAAAGAAAAATAAGAAGTCGTTTGGCAAATGAAAATTCTCATCCTCCAAAAATGACAAGAGGGAGTTCAAGAAGAAGGAAGGGAAAGACTAATCATTAACTCAAGGAATCGTGTGCTATAAATGTTAGGATTGGTGCCCTTAAATCCTATTGTAAGATGCTATGTATAATATTAAGTGTGACATTGTGTTTGACATTATGTATGACTTAATATTATGTTTAATAAATTTGTTTTATTATTATTTGAAATAATGGTAACATGAATATTCAGACATTATCATATAGTCCATGAGATGCATAGTATGTGATTTATGTGAAGAGTCACAGAAGATATAAATCACAAGTTCTTTGTAAACTCAGAATTATAGTTCGTAGTCGGTGATGAAATTGGGCATTTCATCTAACCATTGGGATCTATAAGCAGAAGATTGAGAAGATCAGAGATTTGACAAAGTGGGGGAATTAAAAGAAATGGGAGAAAGTGAACTCATGGAAAAAATGAACTATACCTTTTTGACAGTAGGATGACGGTTTTGACGATTGAGTCTTGCACCAGAAGAGCCCCGGTTCTGTGAGGCTCGGACTTGATTGAAATGCTCTGAATCAGTGCGTTTGATTGGGAAATTGATAAAAAGAGTGAATTGAATCAGACAGAGAGATCAAATCGAACTGGAAATTTGGAGTTAAATAGAAGAAAGTTTTAGAGTGAGAGTGGGTGTAGGTATAGGAATTGTGAGTTGGCATTTGGCATTTGTTTGACAACAGCAATGTAGTATCACGCGTCTTCTGTTTTCCATCCAAGAACAATTGAGAAAGCGTGTGGAATGTGAACGCTTTGAAAAAAAAAAAAAAAAAGGTCTTTTATGAATTAAAGCGGGACCACGCTTTTTCAATGGATTTTAAAAATCGTTGTTTAAAATGATGGGCTTGTATAAGGGGGAAATTTGAGTAATATTATTTGTAGTTCTTTAAAAGATGTGTGAATGAAAATATGTGTGAAAATATGTGTAACATTCTTTAAAAACTAAAAATTAGTGTTTAGAGTATCCTACCAAACAAAAACTGTAATTTAAAAAATATTGATGAAATTCGTGTTTTTAGTATTTACCAAACAAAAGAGTGGACAGCTGGGAAAGGGTGTGAAGTGTGAACGCCAAGAAAAAAAAGTCTTTTATGAATGAAAGCGGGCCTACGCTTTTTCAATTTCCGGGAAACTAAAAGGTGGAAATAAACCACAGAACATTATAATTTTCTCACTTTATTCCATGATATACGCTGTCCCACGCTTTTTCAATTTCGAGGAAACTAAAAGAGTGGAAATAAATGACAGAACATAGTTTTCTTACTTTTTCATTTTCAAGGAAACTACAGAGTGGAAATAAATGGATTTGGATCAGGTTGGTATTGCATCGTGTGCAATTATACTGCATCTACTTACATTAATTTTTATTTTTTAATTTTAACTTTTTAATTAATTTTATTTAATAGTTAAAATTGAAAGTTTATTTTTTAATTCCGAAATAAATGACAGAATATCCTGACAACGCGCAATGTAATGGAGTCTTTTGGCTAAATATTGTCAAAATTAAAACATATTTACGTTATAGGTACTGTTTGAAGTTATTTGGGAAAATGAGGAGAGAGGTTGAATTTCGGCAACACTGTTGCCGAAATTCAACAAAAGTAGGAGAGAGAATTAGGAAAGAGAAAATTCAAACAGTAACTTTGAATTTCGGCAACATTCATCTGCCCCTTTTTTTAACGTTGCCCGTAAGTGTGAGTGTGAGAAGTGGAATAAGGGGGTGCCCAGAAAAAAAAAAAAAGTAATTTCAGCAATGGTATTACTGAAAATAGTAGAAAAAAAAAAAAGGTGAATGCCAAAATTTAAAGAAAAATATAATGTGCTATGTACACAATATTTTTACAATATTTTCTTTGGCTATCACAATTTAAATTTGACATTGAGATTACTATTTTAATTTAAGAATAACAACAAATAACAACTTGATACTTAAAATTTGTTGTAAAAATTATGTGCACCTATTATTTCTTAAAAAAAAAAGTGTAATGAATTTGCCGAAAATTTTGTGGCAATTGTGACTTGCCGAAAATGGGAGGAAAAAAAAAAATTTTACTGGGTTTGTGGCAATTTTCTGGGAAAAAAATTAAAATTTTTTTTCCAATTGCCGAAATTAGTTAAAAAAAAAAAATCCCAACCAATTTCAGCAATACCATTGCCGAAATTGGGGCAAATTTTTTTTTTTTTTTTTCCAATTGTGGCAATTGCCAAAATTGTCTCAATTGCCACAATTGAAAAAAAAATAAAAATAAAATTTTTTTTTCCAAACGGTACTACAATTGGGGGAAATTTTTTTTTTTTAATTGTGGCAATAACATTGCCAAAATTGCGAAATTTTTCCCCATAGAAAAACTTATTTTTTGCAAATGGTATTGCCGAAATTCGGCAACGTGATTGCCACAATTAGTAAAAAAAAAAAAAAAAAATAAAAAAAAATTTCGGCAATGGTATTACCAAAAATAGTAGAAAAAAAAAATGGTGAATGCCAAAATTTAAAGAAAAATATAATGTGCTATGTACACAATATTTTTACAATATTTTCTTTGGCTATCACAATTTAAATTTGACATTGAGTTTACTATTTTAATTTAAGAATAACAACAAGTAACAACTTGATACTTAGAATTTGTTGTAAAAATATTGTAAAAATTATGTGCACCTATTATTTCTTTAAAAAAAAAAAAAGTGTAATGAATTTGCCGAAAATTTTGTGGCAATTGTGACTTGCCGAAAATGGGAGGAAAAAAAAATTTACTGGGTTTGTGGCAATTTTCTGGGAAAAAAATTAAAAACTTTTTTTTTTCCAATTGCCGAAATTCGACAAGTCATTGCCACAATTAGTTAAAAAAAAAAAAAAATCCCAACCAATTTCGGCAAGGGCATTGCCACAATTGGGGCAAATTTTTTTTTTTTTTTTCCAATTGTGGCAATGGCATTGCCGAAATCGTTTTTTTTTTTTTTTTCAATTGTGGCAATGGCATTGCCGAAATAATCTCAATTGCCACAATTGAAAAAAAATAAAAAATTTTTTTTTTCCAAACGGTATTAGGGAAATTTTTTTTTTTCAATTGGGGAAATTGTGAAATTTTTCCCCAAAAAAACTTATTTTTTCAAATGGTATTTCCGAAATTCGGCAACATCATTGCCACAATTAGTAAAACAAAAACAAAAAAACAAAAAAATCCTAATTGTGGCAATGGTATTGCCGAAATTGGGAAAAATTATTTCGGCAATGGCATTGCCACAATTGGGGCAATTTTTTTTTCAATTGTGGCAATAGCATTGCTGAAATCGTGGGAAAAATTACCCACAATGTTGACAGTGCCATTGTCACAATTGAAAAAAAATAAAAATAAATTTTTTTTTCCAAACGGTATTACAATTGGGGGAAATTTTTTTTTTTCAATTGTGGCAATGACATTGCCAAATTGTGAAATTTTTCCCCACAGAAAAACTTATTTTTTCCAAATAGTATTGCCGAAATTCGACAACGCTATTGCCACAATTAGTAAAAAAAAAAAAATCCCAATTGTGGCAATGGTATTGCTGAAATTGGGAAAATAAATTTCCCCTAATTTCGGCAATGGCATTGCCACAATTGGGGCAAATTTTTTTTTTTTTTTCAATTGTGGCAATGAGATTGCCGAAATCGTACCCACAATTTCGGCAATGCCATTGCCACAATTGAAAAAAAAATAAAAATAAATTTTTTTTTCCAAACGGTATTACAATTGGGGGAAATTTTTTTTTTTTCAATTTTGGCAATGATATTGCCAAAATTGTGAAATTTTTCCCCATAGAAAAACTTATTTTTCCAAATGGTATTGCCGAAATTTAGCAATGCCATTGCCACAATTAGTAAAAAAACAAAAAAAAAAAAAGAATCCCAATTGTGGTAATGGCATTGCCGAAATTGTGAGTAGAATCTTTTTTGGCAATTGTGGCCATACTGTTGTCGAAAATGGAGCAAAAAAAAATGATTGGCATGCACGTTGTAAATTAAAAAAAAAAAAGTAAAGAAAGTACATAGATTTTTATAACATGAAAGAAAAAAATGATTGATGTGCACCTATAAACAAAAGAAACTAAAGAAAGTACATAGATTTTTATGTGCACGCTGTAAACAAAAAAACAAAGCTTCAATCAACCAATCACCTCAACTTCTCATCTCATCTGATTCTTATTCTCTACATTGAATATATTTTACCTATTCATTTTTGTCATCTCATCTGATTCTTATTCTCTGCATCGAATATATTTTACCTATTCATAACTCTCAGAGGGATTCTTTTTTGTCTTCTTCACTTATGTAATCTCTCTGAAAGATTTTTTTTTGTTTTCTTCACTTTTGTAATCCTCAGAGAGACCTTTATTCTTTTTTGTTTTCTTCTTAATTGTAATCTCTCTCAGAGATAGTTTTTTTTTTCTTCTTCTTGTGTAATAAAAGACGTCTTCTTCAATGAAGATAAAAGGCAAGTGAAGTGCAAGTCCAAGCGTCTTTTATTTAAGTCACGGTTTCATCCCATCTAGCCTTTAGTCAATTGGATTTTTGAAGAGAGAGATACGCCTAAAATACTGAGTAGTGCTCAAATCTGATTTTTCCTCTTTAGATTATGGCCCTTTGATTCCTTTCCTTATTTGAAACTTTCAAACATGGTAAATGACCAAAGCACTCCATAAAACGTATACATTTGAAGGTGTCATCGAAACCCTAAACTATAATACACAATATATATATAGACACACACACAGACACAAAATAAATAAACATACACCCCAATCCAACTTGAAGTGATAGAAAACATTGTAGCATATGGAATTAGTACCATGTTCTTTCAAATAATACAAACTAATAATATGGTCTAACTCCTAAAAAGAAAAAAGGGTCCAACCAATCCACTGAAGTAGATTGAATACTTATGGTAGGTCATTCAGTTTAGCCACTAGTGGAGCCAGCCACAGTTCGAGTGGGGCATGTTCTTCTATTATGGCCTTCTTGCCTATAGAGACTGCACAATGGCCTTGGTTGATGCTCTGCCCCTTCATCCATTTCATTTCAAAGCCGAGTTGTTCTTGGTCGACCTTTTTCACGACGCAGCTTGACATTAGGATACAAAACCGGAAAATCAGGCTCATTCCAATGTACACTGTCAAGAACCATGCGAAATCTAGGTGCATAACAAGCAACTTGTTCTTCCAAATGGTAGCAACGGTCGATATATCGCATTGCAGAGATGCCTTGATATTTACACATGGCAATGACATGTGAGCACGACATCTTATAAACCTGCCATTTTTGACAACTGCAAGTGTTCTGCCTCAAATTTACCTCATGACGATGATTACCCTTATATGCAGAGTTAGGATTTATTGGTGTTCTGACTTCAAATAGACCATCTTCATGACTGAACACAGTAACTGAATGCTTTGGTGCCTTTTTTTCCCATTTATTGAATTTATTCTTTGCATAGGCCGTAATGAGTTCCCCAGCAGTAACCTCTGCGCGTGCCTTAGTATATCGATCAGCAAAGTAGGCTACACAACGGTAGTATGTAAGTTCAACTAACGCAGTTATGGGCAGATTTCTAGCACACTTTAGAATTCCGTCGAAACTTTCAAACAAATTTGTCGTCATTGCCCCATAACGATGTCCACCATCGTGTGCTAACGTCCACTTGTCCACCGGTATTTTCGATAAATACTTCTCACCATCTGCACTTAATTGAGTAATTCTATCCCTAGTTATTTGATACTTTCGTAACTGATTCTCCATGCCTGCCCACATTACCATAGCCTTCAAGTTTTTATTCTGAATTTCTTGATTGAAATTGCTAGCCAAATGGCGAAGGCAAAAACGATGATACCAACGTGTCGATTGACATATAGTCCGTATCGCTGCCATTATACCAGGGTGATAATCAGATATGACACATAACCCTTCCCGATTAGTGACATTAATCTGAATACAACGCAAAAACCAATACCAGCTATCATCAGTTTCCTTCTTCACAATGGCAAAGGCAAGTGGAAAAAGTCTGTTCTCATCATCCCACGCTGATGCAATCAATAACATACCTTTGTACTTACCATATAGGAAAGTTCCATCTATACTAACACTGGCCTACAATGTTGAAAACCTTCAATTGATGGACCAAAAGCCCAGAACACTCTCTCGAATATTGCACAGCCTGGCATAGTAGCAGGTACTGTTCTCCAAATAACCCTGCTGCCCGAGTTTGAATCAGTCAAAGCTTTCAACCATTTTGGCAATAATTGGTAAGATTTGTCCCAATTGCCAAACGCTCTACCAATTGCTTTTTCTTTCGCCTCCCACACCTTAAAATAAGAAGGCCGGTATTGGTACTTATTGTAAAGAGTCTGTTGAAGGGAAGAAATCTTGATGGTTGGTTCATTTTTGACAACATCCCTCAACTCTTTCTCAATAATATGGGTGTCTAATTGCTCATGATCTTGTGTGAGCGTGGACTTTGTACATGTGTGTGGACCATTGTATTTTCTAACCTCAAACAACCCAAGTGTAGCCCGGAAGCATGCTCGAAGACGCCAAGAACAATTTTTGCACCTTACAGACCAACATGCTGGATCTGACTCTCTTACACAAAATGTTTGGTTCCTCTTGATGTGATAGTGTTTAACAGCAGCTTGTAGTTCATCCTTATCGGCAAAAAGCAAGCCCACATAAAACTCTTAGGTAGGGTCCTAAATACTCTGAGTGGGCTTTTCAAATGGTGGGGTTGGATCAATCATATTATCCCACGTGTTTTGTAAAAAGCTTAGTGATGAAGGTTGATGGAATGCCATAGCTGGACTGCTTTCATGATTACCTTCATTTAGAGGCTCCTGTTCATCTCCAACATCATCAAGGACCTCGTCATCATCAAGGACCTCGTTGTCATCAAGTTGGTCATCATTATCCATGGCTCGCATCCTTTCTGATAATGTATGGACCGCATTTTCAGTAGTAGCACTATGCGATGTGTATCATTGGGATCATTAGTAGTTTCTTGTGAGACATGCTCAGTTGGATTATCATAGTCAGCATCACTGGTGTTCATTAACCGATAAGGAACATGTTGGTCCTCAGTTGCGCCATGAGTATATGGACATGGTAGTCAGCACCACCAATGTCGATTGGGGAATGAGCCGCATCTTCAGAATAAAGACCAATATGAGTGGCATATGGATCATGGAAGTGCCCGCCATGTAAATAAGTAAATGATGCACTCGGTCCTTCATTGGCATATCGAATAGGAAAAACATCTCGGTGGCTTCTTATGGGCTTACACCCACATATAACTCTGCACCTACAAATCCATATTGGCGGTCTAACATATTGAATATTGCATTGACACCATGATCATCTTCTACCAAAACTTGCTGGTAAGTCACAGGATGTGGATGACATTGAAAAGGAAATCTATACCAAATCGTCAGTTTTGAATCTTCTCTGTTTATATGAAGCGTGGATGCTACTCCATCACATAGATCTTCAAATGTAACACCCTGCACTAATGGAAGCATAGAAGGAGGTGACCCTTCGTAATAAACCCCATTTTCTCCATGTTTAATTATTCCGCCGAATGGATGAGAAAAATGAACAACTTTTCTGCCATCTACACTAAAACATAATAATAGTATTAATATATTAACATTACACAACCATTACAATGCAATACAAGAAGTAATCCATTAAAAATATTTAATGTTTAAATAGCTAGAGCTGAGAGAATTCTGTTAAAGAGGATTATTTCACTGATAATAATAATATTAAAATATTTTTATTAAGGTTGTAGAGCGTATACTAACCTTTTTTTTTATAGCGTACGCATATATTATAGGCTAACAAACTAAGTATTTTTTTACGGAAAAACTGGCCTGTCATGTTGAAATATATTTTTGCTATAGGAAATTTTCGGCAAGAATTCATGGACAACTAATTTAAAACATATCATACAAATCAGTTCATGTTGCAAAACACATAATGCAAAAACAAGATTTCCATGCTTAGTTATGCCCAAAAACATGTCAACATGAAATATTATAAAAAGAAAAATAACAACTTAAGAGATGTAACTCACCTTCTAAGAGATAAAGGACGGATAGATATTTACAAGTGCTGTTACTTATAGTTGTTTGTAGAATGTATGGCACGCATGAATTGAAAATAGTTGGTAGAATTATGAGGGGAATAAGAGTGGAGAAGGAGGTTGATGGAATAAGAAACACAAACCAAACTACTTCGGTCAAAAAAAATACTGAAGAATAGAAAGACAAAAAAGGTACTCTGAGGAGTTGAGGGGAATATATTCGATGCATGCAGAGAATAAGAATCAGATGAAATGAGGAGTTTAGTTGATTGATTGATTGAAGCTTTGTTTTTTGTTTATTTTCTTTGCTTTTTTTGTTTACAGCGTGCACATAAGAATCTTCGTACTTTTTTAGTTTTTTTTTTTTTTTTTGTTTATAGCGTGCACATCAATATTTTTTTCTTCCGTATTGTAAAAATTTATGTACTTTCTTTGCTTTTTTTGGTAACAGTGTGCACATCAATATTTTTTTTCTTCTATAAGAATCTATGTACTTTTTTGTTTTATTTACAACGTGCACATCAATTTTTTTTTTCTTCTATTTCGTATTGTCTATGTACTCTTTTTAGAATAAGAATCAAGTTGCTTTGTACTTGAATCTATCCCTATTTGTTTCATAGGGTACTTTTACAATACGAAAGGAAAGAACATGACATACACAAAAACCAAACTGCTTCAGTCAAAAAAATACTGAAGAATAAAAAGACAAAAAAGGTACTCTGAGAAGTTGAAGTCAATATGAGAAAAAAATTACTCTGGAGAGTTGAGGTGAATATGACAAAAAATGAGAGTTGAGGTGAATACTGAAGAATAAGAATATGCGTACTTTCTTCTATCTTTCTCCTCTATTTCGGCAATGTCATTGCCACAAACTAATTGCAACTTTTTTTCCCTCCATTTTTGGATTGTGTAATTTTTACAACAAATTTTAAATGGCAGGTTGTTATTAGTTGTTTTTGTTGGATTAAAAAAGTAATTTTAGTGTTAAATTTAGATTTGAAATAATAACAATTAATCACATGTGATTTATTGTAAAAATATTGTGTAAGTATCACTTCTTTTTTATTTTTTTTAATTCCTCCCAACAATTAATCTTAGTGTTAATTTTTATTTTAACAAATTCTAAGTAGCACTTTTATTTTTATTTTAACACCTTAAAATGTATACTTTTTATGGAGTGCTTAGGTCATTTACCATGATTGAAAGTTTCAAATAAGAAAGAAATCAAAGGGCCACAATCTGAAGAGGAAAAATTCAAATATGAGCACTAATCAGTATTTTAGATGTATCTCTCTCTTCAAAAATCCAATTGACTCAAGGCAGATGGGATGGAACCGTGACTTAAATATCTACAACTTTTATGTTTTGCGGTTTTTGAAATTCACAAAATTTGTTGGCCGAAATTAACTCACAAATTGCTGCTGTAAATTTGGACGAAAATTAGATGGTGAAAGTTTTATTTGTCTTTGACACTTTTACGAGGATTTGGAAGAGAGGCCACAGAGAATTAAAATAGAAATGTACACCATAGTAAATAGATGTATGATTAGATTAATTGGGCGCTAAATTCAAATGCCAAAAATGTGTACACATTTCTTATTTTCGCGCAAGGTCTTACGGTTAGTAGTATAATGTGCTATGTATATTATCTAGGTATAATATTTTTCTACAATGATGCATAAACAACAATAGTACTTTAATATATTTATTATCAAGATAGTCATTTTACATTGATTAGTCATTGCGCCGATGGGTACACGAAGTTTTTGTTGTGTTCCATAACATGGAGGATGCCTATTTACTCGTTGTGGATACCTTCGTGCTGGCATAGGATTTTCCCCATTGCTGCTCTTGGCTGCGTTCTAATGTCAA
>NW_027070175.1:227020-275917 GCF_002906115.3 Quercus suber
TTTTTCCCATTCAATATGCCAATGAAGGACCGAGTGCATCGTTTAGTTATTCACATGGCAGACACTTTCATGATCTTTATGCCACTCATACCGATCATTATTATGAAGATGTGGCTCATTCCCTAATCAATATTGGTGGTGCTGACTATCATGCTCCATATACTCATGTTGCAACTAAAGACCAACATGTTCCTTATCGGCCAATGAACACCAGTGATGCTGACTATGATAATCCAACTAAGCATGTTGCACAAGAGAATACTTGTTTTGAGTTTGAAGTTTAGTATGACCAAACCGCCACTCAGAGAGCTGCTAATGATCCCAATGATACACACCGCATAGCTGCTATTACTGAAAACGCGGTCCATACATTATTAGAAAGGATGCGAGTAATGGATAATGATGACCAACTTGATGACGACGAGGTCCTTGATGATGTTGGAGATGAATAGGAGCCTCTCAATGAACCTAATCATGAAAGCAGTCCAGCAATGGCATTCCATTAACCTTCATCACTAAGCTTTTCACAGAACACGTGGAATAATATGATTAATCCCCAGCTATATTCCCCAGTTATACCAAAGTCCTCTAACAGCTGGAGAAAGCAGCAATGCAATCTACTTTAGCTCTTATTTCCAAATAGTAAAGCCAAAACCTGGAACATGTATGCCTTAGCATACTGTTGGGTTGTTACAGCATTGGCACCCTCTGGTAGGTTTGAGAATGTATTCCATATCCATGTTATTTTAAGGCCACCATATGCCAATGCTGTTGCAGGTGGTGTCAGCCTAAGTAAATTCTCACAAACTGTTCCCCAATCCAAATTAGTGGGCCCGCACATTGCATTGCCATCAATAGGCAATCCTATACTGATTGCTATATCTTGCAGAGTGATTGACATTTCACAAGCAGGTAGGTGAAATGTATGGGTTTCAGATTGCCACCTCTCCACCAAAAAAGTGATAAGACCCCAGTCAATATCTATATGTAGTAGGCGGGTAACATGGTATAGTCTACATTGATGCAAATATGGGGTGATATGCTCGCCTAACTACTGGGGGGGGGGGGGGTGCAAACGGTTGGGGTCGCACTTGTAAGGTGGAAACCTGATTTTTTTTTAAATGTACAATGTTATATTACTAATGTTGAAATTATTTTCATGTAAATTGAATAATTGTAGATATTATTAGGACATAATAAATTTAAATCACGCAACATATATTGCCTTCTATGCATCATTAGAGATGTGAATATGTTTATCGCTCCATTTCAAATATATCCTACATAAATGCTACAATAAGTTAAACCATGCAACTTCCATTTGTAGTAAATAATAATAATAAAAAATAATAATAATAATAATACACATACATATCTTTATTATAAACCAACAAACATATTATGCAATATATTTTTCCAAGTAATAGATGTAATAATTGATAATAACAAAACACATATTGATTATAAAAAGATCACAATAATACAATTTATTACAATTTTTGTCATGTACTAATAATAACAATAAATAATATTAAATAATTTCAAAAATGACAAATACAAATTTAATTAGAGAGTTGAGATGCTTACCACAACTGTGATACCAACTGAAAGAGTGAGAATTATAGAGTGATACTTGCCAAAAAAAAAAAAAAACATAATCAGATAACCATAAAAAATAATTCATTAATCTAAAATTTGAATAACAGCAACAACAACAACAACAACAATAATCATAATCATAGGCATACAAATAATATTAACTACAACTACAACAATACATAATATTTTACAATGTATTAGCTTTTAATATTTACAAAGCAAAAAAACTTACATTAACAAAAAACTTACAATTCTTAGTTGTTCACCTAAAGCAAAGTAAAAGACTAACTGAACAATTGGAAGACCTTCTATGTGAGGAGATACAATTCTTCACGGGCGAAGAAGGAGAAATAAAAGACGCTTGGACTTGCACTTCACTTGCCTTTTATCTTCATTGAAGAAGACGTCTTTTATTCACAAGAAGAAGACAAAAAAAACTATCTCTGAGAGAGATTACAATTAAGAAGAAAACAAAAAAGAATAAAGGTCTCTCTGAGGATTACAAAAGTGAAGAAAACAAAAAAAAAAAAATTTCAAAGAGATTACATAGTGAAGAAGACAAAAAAGAATCCCTCTGAGAGTTATGAATAGGTAAAATATATTCGATGCAGAGAATAAGAATCAGATGAGATGACAAAAATGAATAGGTAAAATATATTCAATGTAGAGAATAAGAATCAGATGAGATGAGAAGTTGAGGTGATTGGTTGATTGAAGCTTTGTTTTTTTGTTTACAGCTGCACATAAAAATCTATGTACTTTCTTTAGTTTCTTTTGTTTATAGGTGCACATCAATCATTTTTTTCTTTCATTTATAAAAATCTATTACTTTCTTTACTTTTTTTTTTTTAATTTACAACGTGCACTCAATCATTTTTTTCTCCATTTTCGACAACAGGATGGCCACAATTGCCAAAAAAGATTCTACTCACAATTTCGCAATGCCATTGCCACAATTGGGATTTTTTTTTTTTTTTTTTTTTACTAATTGTGGCAATGGCATTGCCAAATTTCGCAATACCATTTGGAAAAAAAAGTTTTTCTATGGGGAAAAATTTCACAATTTTGGCAATGTCATTGCCAAATTGAAAAAAAAAAAAATTCCCCCAATTGTAATACGTTTGGAAAAAAAATTTATTTTTATTTTTTTTTCAATTGTGGCAATGGCATTGCGAAATTGTGGGTACGATTTCGGCAATCTCATTGCCACAATTGAAAAAAAAAAAAAAATTTTGCCCCAATTGTGCAGTGCAAAATTTTTTTACACTAATTTGGGATTTTTTTTTTTTTACTAATTTTGTCAATAGCGTTGCGAATTTCGGCAATACCATTTGGAAAAAATAAGTTTTTTGTGGGGAAAAATTTCACAATTTGGCAATGTCATTGCCACAATTGAAAAAAAAAAATTTCCCCAATTGTAATACCGTTTGGAAAAAAAAATTTTTTTATTTTTTTTCAATTGTGACAATGGCATTTCACATTGTGGGTAATTTTTCCCACGATTTCGCAATGCTATTGCCACAATTGAAAAAAAAAATTGCCCCAATTGTGGCAATGCCATTGCCGAAATTGTTTTCCCCAATTTGCAATACCATTGCCACAATTAGGATATTTTTTTTTTTTTTTCGGGCACCCCTTATTCCACTTCTCACACTCACACTTACAGGCAGCGCTGAAAAAAGGGGCAGATGAATTTCGGCAACACTGTTGCCGAAATTCAAAGTTACTGTTTGAATTTTCTCTTTCATGATTCTCTCTCCTACTTTTGTTGAATTTCAGCAACAATGTTGTCGAAATTCAACCTCTCTCCTCATTTTTTCAAATAACTTCAAATAGTACTTATAACGCAAATATGTTTTAATTTTGGCAATATTTAGCCAAAAGACTCTAATGTAATGGATGAATTTATTCCATTATATACGCTATCCCTCCCTTTTTCAATTTCTAGGAAACTAAAGAGTGGAAATAAATGACAGAACATAATAGTTTTCTTGCTTTTCCTGACAAAGCGCAATGCAATGTACAAATTTATCCCATTATATACGCTTTTTCGGATTGGGATAATTCAATTGCTCCACGCAATTCATCACAAATTTTTTTTTTCTTGACTTTTTTGACTTTTACTTTTTGATTTTTATTCATATTTTATATTTAAAGGTTGAAATTTAAAGTTGTTTTTGGTTGAACTTTAAATCACAATCACCTGTACTTATTGTATCAAGTGCAATACTATCTGATCTCAATTTTATTTTATCAATTTTCAAGAAATTAAAGAATGGTTGATATTGATGGTTGCAAAAAGCCACTTTTAATCTCAACCATTAATTAAAAAATGTTAAGAAAAAAAAATCAAGAAAAGTAAATTGATATAAATTTGTGAGATTGGATAGGGTGATAGAAATAATAAATAAGTTTTGCTATTGTTAATAATTCATTTTTTTAAAATTTTTTATGAAAAAATGATTAACTGTTCTAACAACTTTTTCAATTTTTCATAAAAAATTTCTTAAAATTGATGATTAATGTATGCTCCAAGAGCATACATTAACTGAACCCATAATAATTTTCTTATTTTTCTGCAACGCGCAATGCAATGTATGTCTTTTTTCTTCCATCAATCACGGAAATTTGCCTTACTGCAATAACATAGTAAAGAACAATTTTCCTTTTATTTATACTATCTGGTTAATGTATGCTCATTATGGCACAAATTAATCATCCATTTTAAAAAATAATTTATGAGAAATTGAAATAGTGTAAAAAAGGTTAGTCACTTTTTCATTTTTCTATAAAAAGTTTTCTAAAATGGTTTACTAATGTATGTCCTAAAGGCATACGTTTGTAAAACTCTTATTTATATGGTCTAATTATCACTTATTTTAAGAAACTTTTTAAAAGACCAGTTTGGGTGGTACATGCACGTGTTGCCGGAGTGAGAAAATTAAGATAGTGCTTTTTATTTGTAGAAATATGAAACCATGTACCAAAAAATGTTTGTCATAAAATTCTAATCTCGTTCATATAAGAATTTTAATTAAACAAAATTGAGTTTACAAATATCATCTTCCAACAATCAATAACTAAGTTTTACTAAATCACTGTCACAATATTTAATTTTCACAATAAATTTTGTCATATGCTGCAATTGGATTTTTTCATCAAATACCTGCAGCCATCCATAATGAAGACTTCATTATTCATATTGCTTTTTTTTATCATCTTACATTTTACGTGTTTAGCTACGATGTTTTGTTTACTTAGCTTTAGTGATCAAACACCCTTTTAAGCAAGAAAATAAATAAAGAAGAACAAGATACAAAAGGTATATTTGTCATCAAAGCTTCCATAAGATTATAGGTCTAGAACATTAAAACCTAGTTTTTCAGTGTTAGGTAACAAATAAAATACTCTATATCATCATTCCAACTTTCCAAGCATGACTACTAAATAAAACTCAAAATATAAATATAAATATAAATAAATAAAAATTGAAACAAAAAGCAAACACCTAGTTTATATATGTTGAAATAACACAATGAAGCTAAATTTATTGGCAAAATCGCATAGTGAAACAGAAATAACAAGTGCAAAAATCTAATATACTTAATTTTTTTTTTAAAAAACCTATAAAATTAATCCAATTACTTATACATGCAAATGAGGAATTCAACTTGAGTCTTGTTGAGCTTTTGAAATTTCAAATTTAATTTATTTCTTTTTAAAAACCTTATAGTTTAAATGTTTAATTTATTATTTTTGAAAATATAGGTGTAGAGAGTGAAATTTTCTACCAATCACAAATTGCCATGTAAAACCACTAAATTCATGTAGTGAATTTAAAATGGCTAATTACAAGATGCCTCGTACTACTTAGTGGGTTCCATTGTCATTATTCAAAGGCCAATGGCAATATTCCAAGTGTCAAAGAATAAAGATTATAAAAAAAACTTGAGAACCAATCAAATGTTAGCACATGTTAATTTAAATGACATAAAAAAAAACCTATAAAATTAATCCAATTACTTATACATGCAAATGAGGAATTCAACTTGAGTCTTGTTGAGCTTTTGAAATTTCAAATTTAATTTATTTCTTTTTAAAAACCTTATAGTTTAAATGTTTAATTTATTATTTTTGAAAATATAGGTGTAGAGAGTGAAATTTTCTACCAATCACAAATTGCCATGTAAAACCACTAAATTCATGTAGTGAATTTAAAATGGCTAATTACAAGATGCCTCGTACTACTTAGTGGGTTCCATTGTCATTATTCAAAGGCCAATGGCAATATTCCAAGTGTCAAAGAATAAAGATTATAAAAAAAACTTGAGAACCAATCAAATGTTAGCACATGTTAATTTAAATGACATAAGCATTATAATTAAAAGCTACCATGTGTTATTTTAAATTAAGCCACTATGACTAATCAAATAATGTCATGTGTCCCTTGGAGAACAAGACATAAAGTTCCTTCATTTAAATTATGGCACATGTCATTAATGATAGTCAATTATCACGTGTCATCATACCTCCCCAAGACTCATATAAATAGAGACCCTTCTCAGTCTCATGGAGAGATATCTACACACATTCAGAAGTCTCAGAGCTCTGCCGAAATGAAGCTCCAAAGCCTCCAAGAACTTTAACTTTCAAATCTCAACAACATTCGAAGAGAAATCATTCAAGTCATCTCCCTAGATCTCAAAGTGCATTGAAATCAAGTCTAAGAGTGTTCAGAAACTTCAAAAGATTGCAAGTTAGTGAAGATCTAAGGATTCAAGCCTCCAAAGCCTTGAAGAACTTCCACTACAATCCTCAAAGACAAAGAACACATGAAGAACATTAAAAGAACACACGAAGAACACACGAAGAACACGAAGAACGAAGGATTCCTAACAAACACATAGTTAGAGATTCATCGTAAATCTACTTCAAAGATCTTTTGATCATTTTCTCAATCAAATCGAGAAGCATTTGGTGTTCAAATCAAGATTATACTTGAATCAAATATTTTTCAAGGACATCGAATCAGAGGAGTATTCCTTTATAACAAGATTTAATTTTAGAGAATTGTACTTACTCATACATCAATACAAATATACATTTGTGAAACTATTTCAATTGTTTGATTTGCAAACTTGAAATTTTGTGTTTACAAATCTCGGCACACCCGGTGGGACATTCTTTACCTCTCATCTCTTTCTCCTTCAAAAAAGAAGAAATTCATAATCTTGCTATTAGCTTCAATGGCCTCTAGTGAGAACACTCTAGATTCAACAACTATTACTTCTGCGAGACCTGATGCTGCAGCCATCAACAATTATACTGGCCCAATCTCTCATAGTCTTTCCAAAGCTCTTAATCAACTTTAATCTCCTTCAGTCGAGGAAAGAAAGGCTCGTATGGTTATCTCTCTTGAATTTCTTACAAACAACAAGGTTGTCACTAAGGAGTTAGCCACCTTAGAAGCAACCTGTGAATACATGTGAGGCACATGACTTGAAGTTGAAGAGTTACGTCAGGCTGTCAAGTTTACGAGTGTTTCACGAGAATGACCATCCCGCGAAGTACCCACGAAACTTTTTGTTTGGCAAAAAGTTAAGTTGCTTTACCAATTTCTTTACCCACTATAAATACCCTCATTACCCACGAATTGTAAGGAGCTCTTTTCAGAGAGAAAACTCAAGCAAATACACTTGAGAATTAGAGATTGTTATACCCACAATCATCTACACATTTCCTTATGGTTTTCCTCAACTCCTACCTCTCCATCTCTAGATCCTTTAGAGGTTTTTAGCCCAAACACTTACCACACTCATCCTGAGTGTTAAGTGATATTTTGGTGCTGTTGGGAAGCATTGGAAAGAGCCATTTAGTGGCGGATGCAATCGGGCTAAATTGCGAGATCTGGTCAAAGAAAACAAGACTTCGAGAAGTCTGTTGGTAACAGGAGCTTGAAGGGCTCAAGTACATGAGGTAGACTAGGCTTGGAGGGTCTTTTGTTATTTGTGTACTTCAACTTTATTCTCTAATGGATCGATTTTGACTTGGAGGGTCGCGAAGAGGTTTTTTGCCGAGTTCTTCGGTTTCCTCTTGAATAACACGTCTTGGTGTTATCTTATGTTTGCATCTCTCTTCCTTACTCTTTAAGCTTTCATTTAATTGTTTATTGTGGATGGATATGGCTTAGAGTAGAGTTAACAGTTCATTGCGTTTATTTACTCTTGTTCCGCATTTAGTTTAAGTTAAAGTGAAAGCAATCTAGCCATAATTTTTAATTGTGGTCTGAACAAGCTCTTGTATTTTAGCACAAATCTGAGCTTTCAATTGGTATCAAAGCGGGTACACTTGTTAGATTTCAATATCCTCGTGTGATCCAAGACACCATGTGAGATGGATAGATCTCAATCCCTTAATGCACCTCCCTACTTTAATGAGAGTAACTATGCTTTTTAGAAAGTACGTATGCATGCTTTTCTTTGTGCTATTGATGAGAGCGTTTAGGATTCTATTGAGAATGGATGGGTAAGACCCACAACAGCCAAATTCGAATGGGATAAGGCTACTCTAGCTTTGGCAAACGCCAATAGCAGCTATTTTCTGTGTTGTTTCTACTGATGAGCATAGGATTTCACATGTGAAGACCACCAAAGAGGCGTGGACCATTCTTGAGACAACCTATGAAGGTATTGAGAAGGTTAAGGACACCAAGCTTCAAATGCTCACTACTCGATTTGAGGAAGTGAGGATAAGTGACGATGAGTCATTTGATTCCTTTTATGGAAAACTTAATGAGATTGTAATCGCCAAACACAATCTTGGAGAGAAGATTGAAGACGCCAAATTGGTGAGGAAGAACTTGGGATCCTTACCCGAAAGTTTCTAGGCAAAGGTCACCGCCATTGAGGAGAGCAAAGATTTGGATGAGATCAAGATTCAAGAACTAATTGGCTCTCTCCAAACCTATGAGCTCGGATTGCCCTCTCACAAGTCTAGCAAATCACTTGCTCTCAAAACCATAAATGAGAGAACCGATGATTCCTCCGATGAAGACGATGTAGAAAAAGAGGTGGCATTTCTTGTAAAGAACTTCTGAAAATTTCTCAAGATAAAGAAAAATAAGAAGTCGTTTGGCAAATGAAAATTCTCATCCTCCAAAAATGACAAGAGGGAGTTCAAGAAGAAGGAAGGGAAAGACTAATCATTAACTCAAGGAATTGTGTGCTATGAATGCAATGGTCATGGACATCTAAAGAAAGAATGTTCAAATTATTTGAGAGGAAAGGGTAAAGTACTTGCTACTACCCTTAGTGACTCGGAGAGCTCAAACTCCAATGCGGAAGGAGAATGTGATAGTGATGGAAACTATTAAACTTTCATGGCAATTACCACCGTTAATTCTAGAGATGAGTTGAGCGACTTGGTTGATGAACTTGGTGTACATTCCGAAGGTGAAGAAGTTGGTTTTCGGAAGATAAGGATGTGTACCTCAATGAAGGTGAGAAGAATCTTCAAGAAGTGTATGATGCCTTGTTTGAAGATTGTGGTAAATATGCTAAGGTTGCCAAAAGTGCTATTAAAAAGATGAAGAAAATTGAATAAAAGCATAAATCCACTCTTGTTCAACTTCAAGATGCTAAGTGTGAAGTGGAAGAGCTAAAGGAAGAGTTGTTGAATGCTTACTTCAAAATCAAGTTTCTTGAACTTGAAATAATTCCAGTTGTGGGGGGAAAAGGCCCAATCTAACATAGTGGGCCTAAAGCCCCATGCAAGGATTACTGTGCGTCCGAAGAGAAGGAGATGGTAAAGGCAAGGCCCATCTGGAAGAAGGATCCCCAGAAGAAGGACGGTTGCTGTTCGAGGAGACCGCCTTCCGTCCGAGGAGATTTTATTCCTCGGACACGAATAGTATTGATTGATCAAACGTGTGGAAGGTCCGAATGATTTTCCTAGCAACCCCAATGATCAAGATAAGCTCTAGGTATATCTGGAGAAGATAAGAATGAGGAAATATCTAAAGGAAAAGCTGCTACCACCGCATTTAAGGCACTGCAGCAACTTCTTTGGTCGCATTTATGTGGAGAAAACCTTTGAACAGTGTAACCTCACCTACCGCCACTCACAGAGAGCCAGAGGAAATACTTGACGTGATATATACTCAAGTAGAGTCACAGATAAGGAACAAGTGGACGATAGGGATGATAGGGAAGGAGGTTATATAAAGGAAAGAAGCTCCTGAGAAAGGGGGAAGGAGAACGAAGGAGAAGAAAACAAAAAAAACTTTATTGTAACCCTAAGATCTGTATTCACCACATAATCAATAATATGCCTCTTCGGACACCAATTCTTTACGTGTAAATTCATGTTGGTTTATGCTTGAGGGTTGTGATTAATTGTTGTCGATTCCATAATCAACCTAGCTCTTTCACCCATTCTCTACAAATTCATTGTTTTGGGCTTGGGCCACAAATCCTAACCTTACAATTGGCGCCGTCTGTGGGAAGAGCTTGAGTGTAAGGGGAAGCAATAGCAGTTGGTCATGGCCGAACCAGGGCAACAACCGGTAGAATCTGGGGCATCCCAGCATATAGACCTTTTTCTTAATTTGGAGCAGAGACAAGATCGTGAAGGCAGTGCATACTACACACACTGAGCGAAGTCAACCTCATGGCGGAAGTCATGTGTCTCATGCAGAGAAGAATAACATGCAAATAGAAATTGAAAGGTTAAGAAGGGAGTTGTGCCATGCGAAAAGAAAACGTACTGCCTCGCATTCTGATGAAGACTCGGGTGACGAACAAGACATCACTTATGAACAAAGGTCTCGAACTCCAATCAGTGAATCTTTTTCATATGAAGATGAACACCGTCGCAAGAAGCAACCTCAAAGGCTATCACATGGAGGGGTGGGAAATGATGCCATGAGCAAGACTTTGAATCAAATCTCTAGGTCACCTTTCACGCGCAGGATTGAAGGAGCAAAGCTTCCTCGGCGCTTTAACCAGCCAACTTTCACTATTTACAACGGTAAAACGAACCCTGTGGAACATGTGAGCCATTTTAACCAAAGGATGGCTGTCTACTCCAGAGATGAAAATCTGATGTGTAAGGTATTCCCTTCTAGTCTTGGACCCGTGGCAATGAGGTGGTTCGACAACCTGAAAGTAGACTCCATCAATTCCTACCAAGAGCTCACTCAAGCTTTTGGTTCACGTTTCGTCACATGCTGAAGAGTGGCCAGGCCCTTGTCTTCTATGCTATCCTTGAGCATGCGTGAGGGTGAAACCCTGAAGGTGTATTCAGATAGATATTGGGAGATGTTTAATGATATGGAGGGTAACTTTGATTCAATGGCCCTAGACACGTTTAAGCTGGGTCTCCCTACTGATCATGGTTTAAGGACATCCTTGTCCGGAAAACCTGTCACTAACATGCGTCAACTTATGGACCGTATTGAAAAATATAAAAGAGTTGAAGAAGATCAGCAGCAAGGGAAGGGTAAGGATAAGATTATCCCCAAGGACAGGAAGGACTTCAAGTCGGATCGTTACAACAACAATAAGCCACGGAGAGATTTCGCTGGGCAGTCGGGGTCAACAAATGTTCAAGCAGTCAATACAGTGTTCAAGGAGCCAGTTCATCACGTTCTGGAAAAGATCAAGAATGAATCATTCTTTAGGTGGCTGAGTAAAATGGTAGGGAACCCTGAGAGACGCAATCACAATCTCTATTGTCAATACCACCAGGACCATAGGTATACCACTGAAGACTGCAGAAGTTTATGGGATCATTTGGACCAGGTGGTCCGTGAAGGCAGGTTGAGGCATCTTTTGCACCACTTCAGCGGCCGAGGAGGTCAAGCGAATTTTGGGTCCGGAAAGAGTGACTCTACGAAACCTCTATTAGGTATTATTAACGTCATTTTCGCAGCGCTAGGAAGAGTAGGGTCCTGGCCATCCAAAGTCATGTCAGTGGCTCGGCTACTAGCAGGGGATATTGGTTGAGATCCGAAGAGCTCTAGATCGGCTGTCCCGCCTGTTTTAGGCTTTTCAGACGAAGATAAAGCTGGAACCATTCAACCTCATGACGATGCTTTGGTAGTCACCCTCAGAATCAGGGGATATGATGTGAAGAGGGTGATGGTAGATCAGGGTAGTGCGGTGGAAATTATGTATCCTGACCTCTACAAGGGGCTGAACCTCAAGCTTGATGACTTAACTCCATACTGTTCTCCCCTGGTTAGCTTCGAGGGAAGGATGGTCACTAAGGGACAGATACGGTTGCTCGTACAGACTGGCTCAGAAGTAGTGGAAGTGGACTTCATTGTTGTAGATGTTTATTCCCCTTATACGGCAATTGTAGCCAGACCTTGGTTACACACGCTAGGGGCTGTTTCCTCCACTCTGCATCAAAAAGTTAAATATCTATCTGAAGGGTGCGTTTGTGAAATCCGCGGAGATCAATCCTCGGCTAGACAATGTTTGGTGGCTTCTATACAACACGAGCCTGAAACTAAATCCTTAGTCAGGGCGGAGGGAGAATTATAGCAGTTAAGAGGACGGTTGTCACCCGTTGAAGATCTTAATGAAGGCCCTAAATGCGAGGACTTAGTGCAAGTTCTAATTGGGGGCAATCCGGAAAGATACTTTCAAATCGGGTCTCAAATACCTCAACCAGAAAAAGAAGACCTAATTGATTTCCTTAAAAGAAATATTGACATATTCGCCTGGAGTACCTACGAGGCCCCGGGAGTAGATCCAGAGTTCATTTGCCATCATTTGAGGGTTAACCCACTGAGCATACCTAAGAAGTAGCCTCCTCAACAGCCATCCAAAGAGCATGCGGACGCAGTTAAAGAAGAAGTGATGAAACTCAAACAAGCTGGGGCTATTAAAGAAGTTTTTTATCCCGAATGGTTGGCAAATACTGTGGTGGTAAAGAAGAAGAGCGAAAAGTGGCGAGTTTGTGTAGACTTCACGGACTTAAATAAGGATCCTTTCCCTATGCCAAAAATCGATCAATTAGTAGATGCTACTGTCAGCCATCCTCGAATGAGTTTCTTGGATGCTTTCCAAGGTTACCATCAAATACCGTTAGCCCCAGATGACTAAGAAAAAACCGCTTTTATTACCCCCATTGGTAATTATCATTATAAAGTGATGTCATTCGGTCTGAAAAATGCAGGTTCTACTTATCAACAAATGATGACAAAGATGTTTAAATCACAATTGGGCAAAAGCGTTGAAGTCTATATAGACGATATGGTTGTAAAAAGAAAAATTATTTCTGAGCACGTGAAGGACCTTGATAACGTTTTTGAAACCCTAAGAAGACACAAGTTGCGCTTGAACGCCTCGAAGTGCTCATTTGGTGTGGGGTCAGGCAAATTTTTGGGTTACATGGTAACACACAGGGGAATTGAGGTTAATCCCGATCAGATAAAGGCTATTCAAAATCTGCAGCCTCCTCAAAATCTGAAAGATGTTCAGAAGTTAACAGGGATGACAGCTGCTTTAAACCGATTCATCTTCAGGTCCGCGGATAGGTGTAAACCTTTCTTCTCGCTGATCAACAAGTGGAAGGAATTTGAATGGACTGAAGAATGTGCCTCAGCTTTCCAGCAACTTAAAGACTACTTGGCTCGGCCACCGATTATGTCTAGCCCTGAACCAGATAAGGTCTTGTTTGCCTATATCGCGGTGGTTCCCCATGCTGTAAGTCTAGTGTTAGTAAGAGTGGATCAAGGTATACAAAGGCCGGTTTACTGTGTGAGTAAGTCTCTACATGAGGCCGAGATCAGATACTTGCCACTGAAAAAAGCTATTTTGGCAGTAGTACTTGGAACACGAAAATTACCCCACTACTTCTAAGCACATACTGTCGTTGTGCTCACGCAACTCCCGCTTAAGACCGTACTTTGAAGTGCCGACTATACGAGGAGGATAGCTAAGTGGGGCACTATCTTAGGGGCTTTTGATATCAAGTATATGTCTCGCACTTCAGTCAAAGGGCAGATCCTTGCGGATTTAGTGGCCGAGTTCATGGAACCCAGCTTAAAAGAAATAACGACAGAGAGAGACATGGATGGAAAATCGGTTGGCATGATTTCTCAACAAGATCCTGCCCGTTGGGAAGTATATGTGGACGGCGCTGCGAACCGGAAAGGTTCTGGAGTAGGGCTAGTCTTGATATCTCCAGAGAGAATCATCATTGAAAAGTTATTAAGGCTGGATTTCGGTGCAACCAATAACGGGGCAGAGTATGAAGCCCTATTGATGGGAATGTCTATGGTCCGAAGAATGGGAGGAAAGGCAGTGGAGTTGATCTCGGACTCAAGATTAGTTGTGGGCCAAGTACAAGGGGAGTTTGAAGCGAAGGATACTTGAATCGAGTCAAACGTTTGCAGTCGGAATTCGAATTTTTTAGCTTGCTACATGTTCCTAGAAGCAGTAACGCACATGCAGATTCTTTGGCCACACTAGCCACTTCTTCGGAGCAAAATTTACCAAGAGTTATCCTCGTCGAGGATTTCCATGAGCCCACCGGGACAGGAGGGGATGCAGTCCGAGTACACCAGATCAGAGACAGTCTCTACTAGATGGACCCTATAATCAAATTCTTGAAAGATGACATTTTGCCGGAAGAACGGGGGGAGGCTGACAAAATTCGAAGGAAGGCTACCAAATTTAGGCTGTCCGAAGACCGAAAATTGTACAAACGATCCTATTCAGGACCATACCTGTTATGTATTCATCCAGAGACGGCTGAGTCGCTACTAGAAGAGTTACATGAAGGAATTTATGGGAGTCACACTAAAGGTAGATCTTTGGCTCACCGAGCCATTACTCAAGGGTATTGATGGCCGAACATGCAAAAAAAAGCCCATGATTATGTAAAGAAGTGCGATCAATGTCAACGATTTACGCCGAACATACACCAACCAAGTGGAGTCCTCAACCTACTATCTAGTCCGTGGTAGTTTGCACAGTGGGGTTTGGATATAGTGGGTCCATTACCAAACTCCGCAAGAAACAGAAAGTACCTTCTGGTCGGCACAGACTATTTCACCAAATGGGTAGAAGCTGAACCTCTAGCCAATATCCGAGACGTAGATGTGCAAAGATTTGTATGGAAGAATATCATTACTCATTTTGGAGTTCCTCATACTCTCATCTCGGACAACGGCTTACTATTCGACAGTAATGCGTTTCGGAGTTATTGTAGCGAACTGGGAATCACGAATAGATACTCTACTCCTGCCTACCCTCAGGGGAATGGGCAAACTGAAGCAGTTAACAAAGTCATAGTTAATGGATTGAAGAAGAGATTGGGCGATGCGAAGGGCAGGTGGGTTGAAGAGTTGCCACACGTGCTTTGGGCTTACAGAACTACGCCTCGCAGATCTACTGGAGAAACCCCTTTTTCGATGACTTATGGCGCTGAAGCTGTCATTCCTTTGGAGACGGGGTTCCCAACTCTAAAAACTAGTTCGTTCAGTCCGACCAGCAATGATAAACTTCTAGAAGGAGGCTTGGATTTGATCGAAGAAAGGAGAGAAAATGCAATGGTTCGACTAACACATTACTAGCAGAAACTCAGGCAGGGCTATGATGCCAACGTAAAGCTAAGGCCCCTAGAACCCGGTGATTTGGTACTCAGGAAAGTCGTCTGCACTGCGAAAAATCCAACCTGGGGGAAATTGGGACCAAACTGGGAAGGGCCATATCGTATTACTTCAGGGGCTGACATTGGGGCATATTTCCTGGAGGACTTAGATAGTCATGTAATACCACGTCCCTAGAATGTAAATAACCTTAAAAGGTACTATTATTAATCGAATCATTTCTTTGGTCACTATGATAACTTGTCATTTTTAATTGTTCCCTAAGTGTTTAAACTTAAATCCAATTATGCATGTAGTCCTCGGACCAGATGATTTAGGTTAGTTAACACCTTATCGGTTCTCTAAGTGTTTAAACTTAAATCCAATCATGCCTGTAGTCCTTGGACCAGATGATTTGGGTTAGTTAACACCTTATCGGTTTTCTAAGTGTTTAAACTTAAATTCAATCATGCCTGTAGTCTTCGGACCAGATAATTTGGGTTAGTTAACACTTTATCGGTTCTCTAAGTGTTTAAACTTCAATCCAATCATGCCTGTAGTCCTCGGACCAGATGATTTGGGTTAGTGAACACCCCTTGGTGATTCTCCCAAGTATTTAAACTTAAATCCAATCATGCCTGTAGTCCTTGGACCAGGTGATTTTTAGTTAGTTAATACTTCTGCGTTGCTATTAATACTGAAGGTTAACTTTAGAATGAATCTTGCCTGACATTTTTAACTGTGTTTAACATCAACTCTGACCTATGCTAATATTCTTAGTGTACGTGCGAAAAGATCTATCCAACTTTTATAATACTTGTTATATTCATTACTTGATAGCAACTTTTATGTACTGTCCTTTTCAGAACCAATTTTAGTTATATATATTATCAGCAGGATAGGGTGATTATGTTTATCTACATTACCATAATTGTAAAGTACAGTTATTTGTAGCAAGAATAAGTCATGTGATATACACTGAAAGTAAAAATAAAGTCCGTCTCATTAACCAAAACAGGATAGTCTACAATCCTTTACGCTTTAAAAAAGAAAAAATGGTACAAAAGAAAAACCCTAGGTATCTAAGATTTTGTTTGAGGGATCACACGGTCATTGGCCTTGCTCGTCTGAGTAACCGCAGCTGTTGAAACCTGATCCTTGGGCTCTGAAGAAGTTCTTTCTTTTTCCGAGTTCTCGCCCTTGTCCTTGGATGGTTCAGCTGGTTTGCTTTGAGCACCCAGTTGGCCAGACTCCTTGGAAACCTCAAGCGTGGTCAGAGGAACTTGGCTGACCAAAGGTTGCTCTGAGGCTTCAGGGAGTTATTCTAGGGGAGGAAAGTCAGACTCTAGGAGCTCTCGGATGTCAGGATCATAGTAAATGCTCCCAGGCAGCCTTAACTCCGAATCAGCAGGCACCCCGGCAGCATCTAGTGCTTTGCCCCAGGTTATGTCACAGTAATCTCGGCTAACCGAGGCGAACTGCTCCGTTAACCCTTTTTCGGTTACGTCCACACCCAGTTTGAATGCTGCTTTCTTTTCGGCCTCGGTTGCCTCCTTGGCCAGCTGAGCGTCCCTCTGAGCCTGCTTAGTAGCCTCCCTGGCCTTCTGAAGGTCGGTGTGAAGTTCCTTCACAAGAGCTTTCTCAGAGGCCAGATTGTTCTGAGTTTCATTTAGCAGCTTGCGTTAGGCTTTGGCCTAGCTCTCAGCATTTTGGAGGCCAGCATTGAGGCTATCCCTTTCCTGGATTACCCCTTTAAGCTGCTCGGAGATCTGAAAGACCTCCTCCTTTAAGCTGCCCAAAGTTTTTTCTGCTTCGGACCCAGAGTGGGCCTCTATTTGGGCTTCAACATAGGCTTTTCGGTTCCACTCTTCGGCCACGAAGACTTGCTGGGTAATCTGCACAGTAAAGTAGAAGGGTTAGCATAAAATACAAAAAATTAGCATGCCAACCGAAGAGCTGGATAAGCACGCTTACCATGGCCAGGTCCCTCTTTAAGGATATGAAAAGTTCATATTGGCTGAAATGCCTGTATGACTCCATGTCTCGGGGGAGGAGCAGTGGTTGCTCCAAGGCTTCAGCTATCAGCCCCACTCTTCCCCCATCGTAGTTTCTAATAGAGGTCTCCAAGAAAAAGGAATGCCATCTAGTTCCAATCTGGGAGACCACGTGCGTGGCCCTCGGCGCACGTCAGCCAGGGTAGGATCATCCCGACTCTCTACGGATGATCCTCACCACCTTTTGTTGTTTTGTGGTCTTAGGTGGTATCACCACCTCCTGCTTTTCAGGCTCGAGAGGTCTCTTTTTTTTTAAGTCCGGTATTGGTTTTAAACCCGGATCAAGAACCTGAGGTGGGGGTGGAGGTAGAGGTAAATTCACCACGGGTCGGGAAGTCCCCGTCCCTTTGGACTCAGCTTTCTTGTCCCTCGTCTTCAGCAGAAGTTTTAAGTCGGACATCTCTTCTTCTTCCGAAGAGTCCTCTGGGAGAGTGGTTAGCAGAATTGGTTGGTGGACACTGGATTGCCTGTCAGCCTCCTCCTCGGAATCTGAGGAGGGTATTACCTGCACTCCCTCTGAAGCTTCTCCTTCAAATCTGAACTTGTCTATCTGTTCCTCTAGCGAAGAGGATGAAGAGCCGACCCTCTCTCTTACGACCATTGGCTCGAGGGGGACTTGTTGAACTGGTCAGATTAGCAATGGAACACTCTGTGGGTTGGGGTGTGGAACGGGCTCAAGATCGTATAGCGCTAAAAAGTGTCGCCGAGCGACGTCTATTCGCCAAAGCCGGTGATCACCTTGTGTAATGGCGTTGCTGGCCGGCTGAATATCTGTTTTCTTGAGTGTGTAGCCCAGTATGAGGGGGATGGACCAGAGCTGTCCGTCTTCACTCACAAATATCTCCGAGCGTAGTAGATAATTAAGGGTGGCAGTGTTGGTAAGGCTAAGCCAAGGAGTAGTATGTCTTTTATCTATAAAAAAAAAAAAAAAACAAACAAACAAACAAACAAACCTGGTCAGAAAATTGAAATATGACGGCATAAAAAAAAAAAAACAGGTTATGAAGAATGAAGATCCTAAGACTATTGTTAGAAATCCTAAGTCTAGGAAGTCACACCTAGCTCAGTCGGACAGTGTATACCGTCATGCCATGCGCCCGAGATGATTAGATAGTCGTCTTTCATCCCTTTATTTGATTTGGGAAGGCAGGAGAACAATCTAACGATGTCGGATCGGGATTTAAGGTAGTATCCCACCCCTTTTTGGCTATGACACTCATACATATGTACCAGGTCATGCCCAGTCAGCTCTAATCCTAATTGTAGGTTCAAGGCATCGATAGCTCCTAGTATCCTAAAGGTGTTGGGCGTGCACTGCTCAGGAGAGAGTCTATGGTTGCGAAGGTAGTTCAAGGTGATGGAACCCATTGGAAGGGTCATTCCCCCTTCGATAAAGGCTATCATTGGGATTACGACCTCTCCCTCTCTTCGGGCCGTTAGTATCCGTTCCGGAGGGCAATATCTCAGATTCACCCCCCGCGGTATGCCATAATTTCGCTTAAATTCCTCTATCAACGTCGGACTATCGACGAGATGTTGGAATTTACCCATTTTTAGAGAATGATTGAAGCAGTGACCAGGAAACGGGTTTTGAAGGTTGAAAATACTAGCCGAGAAGAAAATAAGGGACCAAAGGATGCCGAAACTTACACAGACGAGAGTGGAGAACAATCTCTGGACTCAAAATGGACTCTTGGTAGATCCTGGAAGGAAAGAAGACAGAAAATTGAAGAAACTTGAAGGGTTTTGAATGAATGAGTTCGCTGGGTATTCTGAGGATGCGTAAAGTAAAGAAAAATAACCTCCTTTGAGGGTTTATATACGGGGACAGGTGAAAGGGTGTAATTCATCCCGTCCGAATTCCGAAGAAGAACCCTGTCCGTTGGATCAACAATCCATCGTTGGATGCAAAAGACAAAACGCCGCCTGGAGTAATTAATACAACGCTTTGGGAACATGGAACTGACGGCGGCAATAATGAAGCGCTTGTCTCTATGCCCGCGCACGTGTAAACTAAGGTATTTACGAGTTCTCTCTTTTAAACTTTTTTACTTCTCTTTCCTTACGTGGCGGGTCAAAATCTTATTCTTTCTCCTCGGATGCGAGGGAAAAATTAAAATTTTGAGGGGCTATTGTGGGGGGAAAAGGCCCAATCTAACATAGTGAGCCTAGAGCCCTATACGAGGATTACTGTGCGTCTGAAGAGAAGGAGATGGTAAAGGCAAGGCCCATCTGGAAGAAGGATCCCCAGAAAGAAGGATGGTTGTCGTCCAAGGAGACTGCCTTCCGTCTGAAGAGATTTTATTCCTCGGACGCGAATAGTATTGATTGATCAAACGTGTGGAAGGTCCGAATGATTTTTCTAGCAACCCCAATGATCAAGATAAGCTCTAAGTATATCTGAAGAAGATAAGAATGAGGAAATATCTAAAGGAAAAGCTGCTACCACCGCATTTAAGGCACTGCTGCAACTTCTCTGGCCGCATTTATGTGGAGAAGACCTCTGAACAGTGTAACCTCACCTACCGCCACTCACAGAGAGCCAGAGGAAATACTTGACGTGACATATACTCAAGTAGAGTCACAGATGGGGAACAAGTGGACGATGGGGATGATGGGGAAGGAGGTTATATAAAGGAAAGAAGCTCCTGAGAAAGGGGGGAGGAGAACGAGGGAGAAGAAAACAAAAAGGTTTTATTGTAACCCTAAGATCTGTATTCACCACATAATCAATAGCATGCCTCTTCGGACACCAATTCTTTACGTGTAAATTCATGTTGGTTTATGCTTGAGGGTTGTGATTAATTGTTGTCAATTCCATAATCAATCTAGCTCTTTCACCCATTCTCTACAAATTCATTGTTTTGGACTTGAGCCACAAATCCTAACCCTACACCAGTAAATGTCAAAGTGGAACGCATCTCCACCAAGAAGCTTGACAACATGCTTTCATCTCAAAAGCCTTCAAATGACAAGACCGGTTTAGGCTATATCGGTGAAGGAAGCTTAAGTAGTGAACCCAAGAAGGACGTGAAGTTCGTGTTGGCCAAGAATGTAGAGAAACCTAAAGTGGAGAAGCCTAAGGTTGAGATCTCTACTGTTGTAAAGAGAACCATTGCTCCAAAACCAAAGGAAAAAGGGAAGTCATTGCCCAAGAGTCAAATGGGACCTCTAGTGAAGCATTTTAGTCATCATTGTGACGTGCGAGGGCACAAAAGACCAAATTTCTTTAAGCTTCAAGCTCTTAAGATGGCTGACTCTCTATGTGGTTAAGATAACTCAAGAAGAATGCCAAAGGGAAATCAAGCTACAGGAGAAAATGAGGGACAACTCATTAGAGATGTTATGGAAATGTTGAAAAACATTTTATCATGCCTAGCTAGCATCACCCTAAGATTTGAAAGTTATGCCGATTGTACCCCTCCCAAAACAGTCGTACAATGTACATAAAGAAGGGTACTCATGCATGATCACTTATTATGTCTATGCATTAATGCTTTCAATGTATTAGGGTAATAGTTTCATGCATTATAACATATGCAATCTTCTTGTGTCTTTACTTCCAATCATAGCATATTTCTTTTATAGGTCTTCATTTTGTTTAACCTGTTTTGTTGATCTTGCTTTGTTTTTTAGCGTGTTGAAATTTTCAAAAGCCTATAAAAGTAAAAAATCTCAAAAAGTTTGATCGCTTGTGTTGTGTATATTACATGTTGAGTTTGGCCTAGTACCTCCGTACTAATGGCGTAATGCATTTACGAGCTTAACTTGTTATGTATGTTCATCTTTTAAGTGTAAGCGACTTCTAGAAATCTATGTTTGATTGTTGTAAATAGATCTTCAAACTTGTCATAAATGATTAGTAAATAGTCTTGTTTGATCTTGATATATGCGTAGACTTGTGCCTATATATCTCCTCACATTTATTTTTATGTCAAATAGCTCTACAAACATTAGTATCTAAAAGAGAAAGAGCTAAAAAAGCTTTGCTTTGAAAACTAGTTTGACTAGGAAAATGTGGAGCAAAAATTTATTCAAATGTATGGTGCCAAAGCCAAATGCTTATTCATCAAAGAAATATAAAAAAATTTATGGCATCACTTCTCAAAATTGAATTGTATTGATTAAAAGTGTGAAAAATGGAAACCAAATGAAAAGTTTTCAATCAAATGTAAACACTTTGGTGAGAGGTCATATATGTTCATTTCTACTAGTGAGATAGGCCACTTGACTTCGTACTAGTTGTATATGATTTGATTGAATTGATCATTGAAGTTTCATACTAGACTATGGACTAGTTCATACTTTATTCACACACACAACACACGAGTCTAATGTTCAATGAATGCCTATTTCATTTGTGTAATTGTATGTGTTCAAATGTGATTTGTATATACTCAATTGTTTGATGATCAAATCCAAAAAGATTTTTGAATATTTTATTTGTTTTTGAAAGTGTTTTTGTGTGTCACTTTTGTGTTTTAAGAGTTTTTCCAAAAAGCCAAATCTGTTTTGTTGGAAAACTCTATCAAAGGCGTTTTAGTGAGTAAGTCGTGAGTAAGACATCTCGCAACCTATCCACCTATCCACAAAAATGAGGAAGCTAATTTTCATTTCTTCCAATTTAATTTTCTTAATTTTAATATCAAACGATCCATTTATAATACTTTGTGCAAAATTCAAAATGAGCACATCACTCACTTAAATAAAACCACTTCATCATTATTACTATTGAATGTTTCATCTTGTAAACACATGTTACATCCTAATTTTGTACTACCTCCGTCTCATTTTTTTTGTCCTCTATTCCATTTTAAGATGTCCCAAAATATTGTCCTGTTTCTAAAAAAAAAAAAGTCATTAATTTACTAATGTTCCTATTATACCCCTATTAATTTACTAATTCAAATTTTTGATAAATTTTTTTAAGGGTAGTTTTGGAAACTTATACATTTTTAAAAGATAGACAAGATAATAAATGATGTTCCCTTAAGAAATTTGACTTTTCAAACAGGACAAAAAAAAAAGGGGACGGAGGGAGTATTACTTAAGATGTCTATGCATAAGGTAATATGGATAACTAAAGTGATCCTTAAATAAATAAATAAATAAATATGAGAAACATAATTGTATCCCACATAGACAAAAATTATATTACCTATATTCTATTGTTCGATTTTTTTTCTATAAAAAAATTGGCTCTTCGGATCAAAATTTAGTTTGTATAGCATGTAAATAGAAACTACCCAAAAGCTTTTTATATTTTTCTGGTATTTGATTCCTTAAATTATCTTGATTAACGAAATATCTTCTCTAAAATAAATAAAAAATAAAAACCGATAGTGGTTTCTTTTTAAAGCACTCACAGCAGTGGTGCTAAAAGGCTATATTAATATTTTTAGCTCCTCAAACCCCTAAAAAGTATGCTCCAGTAGTGGAGCTAAACTTATATTTTTTAGCTCCATTGCTACAGTGCACATCTATAGATAGATGTGCACTGTAGCTAGGGCTGTCCACGGGTCGAGTCGGCCTGGGTTTGGGCCCAACCTACACTCGACCCGATTGGGTCGAGTCACTGAAAAACTGACCCGCAATCAACCGAAATATGGGTTAGACCCGTCGGGTTGGATCATCGGTTCGAACGGGTCGAATTCCACAGTTTGGTGGGTTGGACCTCTTATTGGGCCTTTCCATAAATTTTATTGAATTTAATTTTTTTTGGGCCTTTTAGGACGAAATTATTGGGCTTTTCAAGGAATTTAATTTTTTTGGGCCTTTTTGGCCGAAATTATTGGGCTTTTCAAGGAATTAATAGTTTTTGAATCAGATTGGGCCTCTTTTTTACTAAATTTCTTTTAAAATGGACCTTCATCTCTACTTGAATTTGTCCAAAACTCCAAATTCATACTTCCCAGATATTGGGTATGAATTCAAAGTAAAACCTGGGAACCTGTTAGTCAAACAAATAAAAACACAATTCCATTTTGTTACCACCTGTCAATTTTCCACACATTATAACAAATATTTTCCAAGTTGCCTAAGCCTTAAGGCTTGGGCAGTACCATTTTGTTTCCACATTCATCAATCTGTCAAGGTGAACACATACCTACCAACCATTCCACACATCAAATAAATTTCCAAAACCACACAGCAGCAAGCACTACTAAAAATACTACATCTTAATAATTCGATATATAAAGCCATGAGGCAGCAAAGAAGGCAGTTACTGCATAAGGCAGTAAACTACCAAAGCAGTAGGCAATATTCCCAACAGTATATATAATTAGTTACAATTATGAAATACTATAAGTATTTCCAAAAAATAGCTTTCCTAAGGCAGTAAAGAACTACTCTATTATCTATAGTTAACGAGTCCATAATTTATAGAAAGGAAAGCCTACACAGATGCTAAGTTTTCCTTCCTCTAAGCAAGACAAGAGTTCATGTATAATTAGAAAAGCTACACATCTGTCCAAAAAGCTTCAAAATATATCCAAAAAAACTGCCTCCTATACAAAAGGCAACCTTCCATCCTCCTACAATACAAGGGGAAAAAATATTTATCAATAATATATAAATGACAAAGAACAAGCGCTATAGAATAACCAAAAGGGAAGTAACCAATATGAACAAAAATTATAAGGGCAGGAACATACCCAATCAGTAATCATTCATCAATATTAACTGTGGTACGAGTACCACCTTTGTTTGAGCAAGAACTACAACTTGCTACTGTTGTTGCTTGATTTAAAACAAGAAAAGAAAAAATTGAGACAATAGATTAAATTTTGCTTAAGTATATGACACATTTAATAACACTTAGTAGACAAGAAGATTGGAAGTTAAACATATTACCTAATTCATGAAATTCATCCTCCAAGGCCTCCATCTCGTCCTTTGACTTGCAAAAAGAAATTGGGACATGGGCTTGTAGCCAGTTTTGAGCACAAACAAGATTTTGAACCATGAGAGGGGAGAGTGAACTTCGAAATGGATCAAGTATGTGCCCTCCGGTACGAAAAGCCGATTCAGAAGCAACCGTAGAAACAGGTACAGCCAGCACATCCCTAGCCATTTTGGACAGCACTGGGTACCTATCTGAATTGGCTTTCCACCACCCCAAAATCTTGAATTTCACATCCCTTCTACTCTCACAATTTTCAGCCAAATATTTTTCAATCTCATTGCTATACCCTATAGACTTCTTAGCCTCTAAAAACCGCTCATATCGTGAATTAACCATCGCATATGGATCACTACAACCAATTGTATCACCTTCCATGTGTGTCCTCTTATTCTCACTTGGTAGTACCACATTTGGTGAATCAACCCTAGAGTAATCATCATACAACCTACCCATGAACTCCCCCACCAAATCAACCATCTCATCAGCCACTTCATTCCCATAAATTTCAGAAAAAGAAAACTTCAAAAACCTCATTTTCTTCCTTGGATCAAGAACCACAACCACATACAAAAGCTTATTAATTTTATCCCCTTTCCCCCAGTACTTTTCAAATTTAGCTTCCATTTTAGTTGTCATGTTTTTCAGAAGATGATTTTGAGACTTAATTAAATGAGCAATATTCTCTTGAATCACAAACATGTCATCAAAGAAGGTATTTGAAGTCACATACAAAGAACCAGAGAAATTTTTTGTTACATTGTAAAAAAGTTTCAAGAAACCCACAAATGTTCTACAATTTTGAAAATCAACCCCACAAGGAGATCCCAAACCACCACTTTTTTCCTTGTTCAAAAAGTATGAAGAATAGCTATCATCCTTAAAGTCCATTCTTAGAAACACTTTCTCAAAATTTTCAGCAATATCTAACATGAGATAGGTAGAATTCCACCTAGTAGGTACATCAAGACTTAGTAAACACTTGGATTCAATACCTAATTTCTCCATAATACTCCTAAAAGTTTGATTTCTATTTGGTGAGGACTTCACATACCTCATTGCTTCACGCACCCTAGCAATGGACACATCAATTTCTTTCAAATCATCTCCCACAATCAAATTTAGGATATGTGCACAACACCTCATATGCAAGAACTCATGTTCTAAAACAGTCCTCTTCCAATCTTTAGTCATTGTTTGTAAAAATTTAATGGTAGTACCATTAGAGGAAGCATTATCCACTGTCAAGGTGAATATGCCATCAACACCCCACTCATGCAAACACATCTCAGTCTTTCTACCTATAATCTCCCCCCTATGGTCTTCCACTTGACAAAAATTCAAAATTCTCTTATGCAAGTTCCAATCATCATCAATAAAATGACCTGTGAGGGACATGTAATTCAGATTTTGAATACTAGTCCATGTGTCCATAGTAAGACACACCCTACGACCTTTCAAGGCTCCCCTTAATTTCTCTCTCTCAACACCATAAATGCCAATCACATCCCTAGCCACAGTTTGATGAGATAGGATATCCCTAATTTGCAACTTAGTTTGTAAAGTTGTTGAATATCTTTGAAACCCATACCCTTCAACAAAGCTAAAAGGCAACTCGTCTATTATAATCATTTCAGCGAGTGCCTTCCTATAAGCCTCAACAGTAAAGGCTGTTGGTACAAGTTGAAACCCTTCCTCCCCATTCATTTTGGGTTCAAATGCTAAAGTTTGTTGCCCTTTAAGTGAAGCTCTATTAGGGTTTTAACACAGTTTGGTGTATGATTCAACAAATTAGTGGTATCATGACCCTTACTATTAGCTTGGTAAGTTTTTTTGGCAATAATGGCAAACAACCTTAAATTGACCCTTACTCATTTTTATTTTTTCAAAATGATCCCAAGCAGTAGGCTTTTTCCTATTATTACCACAATCAGCAACTATCTCACTCACCTTGGTTTTATCATTAGGTTTAGGTGGAAGTGTCTCAACATTAGTTGGAGTGGCAACAGGTTCAGCTTGGGTAGTAGGTGTTGTTTGGGAAGAGGGGGCATCACTAGAGGGTTTCATAACCTAAAGACATCAAATTTAAGTATTAGCAAACAACCATAAAAACTAATCCTAAGAAAGATCGTTGTAGTTGACCTCTTAAAGGGCAAAGTCACAAACACTGGAGCTTTGTAGAATAAGAAATATCATTATGCATAACTTCACAAGTACTGATTTCATTTAACACTCAGTGTTCTGTATCAAGGTAAATTACATGGCACTTCATGATTTAAGGTAAATTACATGGCACTTCATGACTTCATTTAAATTACAAGTATGTATGTTTAAGAGTCAAGACAAAACTAAGAATTGATATAACTATAAGCATTTGAAAGAAATTGTCCTTGTTCAAAACATGGAGGCCCAAAACATTTTTCCGAACCTTTTTTTTTATAAAACCAGATCATAGAAACAACTTCAGTTGAAGTAATCTCTCATTGTCTTTAGTTTGTTCTCTTTTTTTTTTTTTTTCCTTTTTTTTTTTTTTTTTTTTTTTTTTTAAGATTGCTTAGTTACACATAGCCAATGGTTTTTTTAACAAACTTCCTCAACATCACAGTGTTCTTACAAGGAAAGGAGGTGCTTGAGCTCAAACTCACTGCCTATTTGTTGTAATGTCTCACTTTTCACAAATGTTGATGCAGATGTACAATAAAAGTAACGGTGCACTAATCATAATCCGTCACCTCAAATATTTTTTTACTTCAAAAAGTTACAAACTTTGTTTGGTGTCTGTATTATTCGTTAAATCCTCACCACTCTTTATACAATAAGGCAATCAAATAATCTTAAAAGCATCAAAAAACAATTAGAAGAATCTAAATAACTAATAAAAAAGTGAAAGAACAGATTTTTAAGGTTGTGCGACACGAACTAGTTGGTGAGGAAAGCGAAACCGCGGTCGTCGAGCTTGAAGGCAGAGAGGCGGCGAATGGTGCCCTTCGTGCGACGGACCAACGATAACACTCTGATCCTCTGCTCAGCGGGGATACGTGTGATTTGTGAAGATGAGAACCAGCAGCAGCAAGGTTTGGTGTTTGGTCCGTTGGAGACTTGGATCTTGGAGTGAAGTCAAGTGTTTCAAAATATAAGAGAGATTTTGAATCAACCCTTGAGACTAGAGAGCAGAGAAAAGTAAAATAGAGAGAAGAATCAAATTGATTTATAAGAGAGAGAGATGAGGGTTGAGGGCCTCTTGAGGCTAAGGGAGGGTAACCAACCATGGCTTGGGGAAGTGGAAAATTGATTATGATTTGAGGGTTAGCCATTCTGAACCTCTAAAGAGAGATTTTGTGTGATTTTCTTTGATTTGTGTGTGTGTGTGTGTGTGTGTGTGTGTGTGTGTGTGTGTGTGTGTGTGTGTGTAAGTGTGTAGGAACTATTTTGTTGATCATCAAAAGGATCAAGACCGTTAATCACGCTCAAATCACACGACCATGGTTCATCCCACAGTGTAAATAGTGTTTAGTCCGATCGCTCTTAGGCTTTGCGTGTAAAAGTCTTAGGCTTCTCTTAGCAACAGACTGTTGATTTGAGACTTTGCTTGTAAAACTAAAAAAGCTTACTGCTTTAAGTCCAATCAGCCTTCTCTCTTTAGTCTTCACGGGTTCCTGAATGCTGAATCCTTGAATTATCCTTTTTTTTTTCTTTTTTTTTTTAAATTTTATAAATATAATATCAGTTGGGTCGGGTACTATGGGTTTTTTCTTCCTTAAACTGATACCTGACCCGAATAATCGGTTTTGAAAGAAACAGACTCGAATCCGACTCACTATAGGCTTCGGGAGTCGGGTCGGTCAGACTCGGTCGGTTTGGGCGGGTCAAAGAACCGTTGGATAGCCCTAACTATAGTTGAAAGCTAAACAAAATAATAATAATAATAATAATAATAATATTTTACTCCGACTCGATTAAAATAACAAAAACTTTCTCCTCTCTCTCTGAATGACTCCGTGCTCACTCTCTCTCTAGTCACTCCATTTGAACATTATCTCTCAAAAGTCTCTCATGGCCTCAATCTTCCTGAGCTCAATGAGTCCCGTTCCAGCTTTCTTAGTAGCCCTCGATATCATCTGTGCTGACTCGCTCTCTCTCTCGGCCCTAATGATGGTGGCACACCTCTCTTGCTTCACCTTCGCCACCACAAACTTCGACCTCTTCGCCTCCTGCTGCGCCATCTGCTTCTGCTCCACGACGCGCAAGAACTCTGCACCGTACAACAAGCGCGTGATCGCCACATCATCGAGCACAATGTTGAAGTTCCTAGCACGCTCGGTGAGCTCGGTCTGCACGAGCGCCGAGACCTGCGGGCGCTCGGTGAGGAGCTGATTGGCGTTGAACTGAACCACGACGTCCTTCAAGACCTTGTTTTCGATCGAAGGTGGTGGTGGATGATTTTGACAGTAGGTTTGTGGATTTTGGTTATGGTGGTGGTGGATGATTTTGACTTTGGCAGTGGGTTTTTTTTGAATTTGGCTATGAGTTTTGTGGTTTATGGCTGTGGTTGTGGCAGTGGCAGTGGCAATGGATTGGGGTTGTGGTTGTCATGGTTGGTGGTTTGTGGTGACTGGTGGTTATGGGTTGTGATTGTGGTTGTGGTTTTGTTTTGTTTTTTTTTTTTTTTTTTCTTCTATATTGTGCTGTGGTTGCCAAAGTAGAGTGATGGTTGTGGCCGGTGGTAGTGGTAGTGGTGGTTGTGGCTGTGGCTGTGGTTGTGGCTGATGGTAGAGGTGGTTGTGGTTGATGTTGTGATGTTTTTTGGTAGTGTGATATATTATTTTATTGTAGGGATATATTATTTTATTGTGATATTTATATTATTTTATTGTATTGAAAGCTAAAATAGATCCACTGCTGCAGTATGTGTGTAGGTAAAATAGATAAAGTAATTTTTGTGGAGCTAAAACGCTGAATTTTTAGCTCCATTGTTGTGAATGCTCTTACCCATCCAAATGGTTGTGCTATGTTGCAACCACCCCCACCTCTATGTGCTACACAAAATACTAATGACTTTTCCAATGAACTAAACTATAGAAAATGTTTTTCAAATCATTTTCAACGTTGCAACAAAAAAGGAAGAAGAATACTTAAATTTTCATCACAAAAAAAAAAATAAAATAAATAAAATTAAACATACGAAACGTTGAAAGGGTTATAATTATCTTCTATGATGCTAGTATTGAGTTTGGAATGTTATACTAGAGCAATTTAACTACAAATTTTGTCATAATTTAATGATATAGATGACTGTGAGTTATAGCTAATTACCCAGTTACTTTTTTTTTTTTTTTTTTTTCATTGCTCACAATTAACCACTCAAAATTGTGGCAAAAGCAACAACTAAGATCCTAAATTTTCTAAGGTTTTACTAAAGTATGCTCTTGAGGCATACATTAATAACATATTTTAGTAAAAAATTTTAATGCAAAAATAAAAAAATAATTGATCCTTTTTACAACTTTTTTTAAATTTTTTATAACTAAATTTTTAAAATAAATAATTAATATATGTTTTAAAGGACATAAGCTTATGTAATCTACTCGACTCTATAATTGTAAGTTAAAAGTAAACTTCTTTTGTTCAAGGTAAAGGACCAATCTCCAATTGGATCTATGGTCAGTAGCTAGATAACATCACGTCGCATTGATTAGAAAGATGAGTGACTGAATGTCAAGACCAGAAGAGCCAAATCTTATTTATTATTACAAAAATTGACCAAACTTCCACCTAATTGTGTGTGCACTTTAGAAATTACGGAGGGTGTTTTTACAACCTGTCAACCACAAACTATAGCACACAATAATTATTTCATATATGGGTTATACTTATATATCCATATGTGATGTGTGAGAGTGATAATATGTATGGCGAATATGTAAGATAATTTTCAACGCATACACCCATACATGATGAGTCGAGCACATTCCATGAGAGAGAGAGAGAGAGAGAGAATATGTATGTCAGATACATAAGATAATTTTCAAGGCATGCATCCATATATGATGAGTCGAGCACACTCCATGAGAGAGAGAGAGAGAGAGCCCTATGCCGTAATGTGTCAACAAGGAAATTGCTTTTTTTTTTTTTTTTTTTTCGTTTGTAACAACTAAACTCTACACAAAAGAGACATTAATAAAACAAAAATGTATATAAAGATCTAAAAGCTAGTAGTAAACCATACATACATAAAATTTGAAAAAAGAAAAAGGAAAACAAAAAGAAGAGGCTAACAACAGATGATGACTACATGAAGGTTGGATAGAAAGATAGCTCCACCCCAAAGAAAAAAAACCGTTATAGTGTGAGCTATCCTGAATCCCGTGGACAGAGATTGTAGAAAAACAGGGATGATCCCCTCCTGATTTCCTCTATTGATCTGATTAATTCCACGAAAGAGTAAACTATAAAATTCTTCCATTTGTGTTTAATCCAGAACCACCAAAAACAACTAAGTATAGGCAACCTACCCCAAGCAGTTGGCAACAAATGGCATGCAGTTCGCAACAAAATAAAGTTGTCTCTAGTGAAGCATAACCAGTTTATCTCTCAACTGCTCTTATATGGGGGAAACTATGAGCCCATCGAGAGTATCCTGCATGAGGTTGAGCATAGAAAACAACATAAAACCACTTGCCATTTGTTGATTCATAAAGAGATGAAAGTCTTATATTTTTTTAAAGTTGGTTCAAGGTCAATAACATAGAAATCCTCAGTTCAGTAATTAATTGTACTGCCTAGTCATAGCATGCATTTCATGAAAAAGACCACCTCAATTTTAAAGAGGCAGGTCTAGATTTTCTTTTTTTCATTTTGGAACTGAGTGGATGTGGTAACAGTTAACAGATGCATTCATAATCTTAATAGTAAAACAACAAACAAACCTGCAGTAACAATCTCATGAAGATCTGCTTCTTTTGCATCATCACACATATCCTGCAATTAATTAAATAAGGCTGGATCACAATCCCATTTTTGTGCAGCACATAACAAATTCATGTCCCAAATCCATTGATCTGGTAATTTGTGAGGCCTGGCCCCACATCTTAAGCATAAAGATTCATGCAATACTTATTATTTAAAAAATAAAAATTATGATGCCTAAAATAACACTTCAAACACCATGCAGTTTACCTGCTCATATAAAGCCAAACTTCTTGCAATAAGCCTAGACAGACTGTTAAGAGAGCTAGTATCAAAGCTCGGATGATTAAGAACAGCCTCCTCTGATGTAAAACCAAATATCAGTGCACAAATGCTCGAAGCCATCATAAGAATTGATGAGTCTTCAGTACCCTCTGAAACCAAGTTCAAAATTTTTAACTAAGACACTTACATGACTGCAAAATTTCTTTCTAAAGGAAAAAATAAATAAAATAAGATAAGGTGTTCTGCCTAAAACACAGAGAAATAGTATGTGCAAGAACAAAACATCATAAATTTAAGGGATCTTACACAGCTTCTTGTTAACTTTGCAACACAGTTGTCAGACCACAACAGCCCATCCCTCTTGGATATGTTTATTTCAAATTTAGTGATAATGCTCGGTATTTCCAGTTTATAAGATTAAGAGTCATAAATTTAGGTTTTCTTTTATTGAAGTTTTTTTTTTTTTTGTATTTAATTTTATTTTAATATGCTTTGGAGTTCTGAATTATTCAAATTGACTTTTATCATTCAAGTCAATTTCTAGTTAGGAGATAAAAAGAGGTAAAGAGTATATGGGGTTTGTTTTGAGTGGAACAATGATTTAATTATGCAAATGAAAACAGAAGACAAAATAAGTTTGGGCAGCATTGCAATATAGATCTTTGGAGACTTTCGCCGCACTGTTTGATGTGGTGTATTTGGAGGGAAAGAAATGCTCGCTGTTTTGAGGGATGTAAATGGTCCTTGCTAGAGATTAAGTCCTTTATCTTACACACTCTCCTTGTTTGGAGGGTGGCCCTGTCGTATTTTTCTTGTTTTTCTCTTCATCTATTACTTGATCATTGTAATTTTGGTTCTTGATTTTGCCCCCATAGTACATCTCCAATGTACTCGGGTTGGCTATTTTTTCTTAATATTTTTCATTATCTATTAAAAAAAAAAAAAAAGAAGAAGAAGAAGAAGAAGAAGACAAAATAAGTTTGAACAAGAAAATACTGATATGTATGAAGGTTAATGTTGGACTACATGATTTTATGAACATTAGTCCCAAATGGGGAGAGCCCACTATCAAATGAATGTTTCATTCTTCCTTTAGCAATAAAAATGACATTATTGTTACAAGTTCTAGCACCCCAAACTTCCTTACCAATGAAATAACATTGATAAGTGTTCCACCCAGCTCTCACAGCTCTCAAAAACTAAATTTCCTAGAACATTGAGCTCTATTAATTGATTTTCCATCCATGAACTGTAACCCTATATCTAGTCCGGTTATTTTTCAGATTGCACCTTATTTAATGAATTCATTATTAGATATAAAAATAGAATGAAATTCAGGAGTCAGGACCACCTTCTATTCAACATGAGCACTGTGGTGAATACAAAGGTAGGAACTCACTGAAAATTATTAAAACAGATGGTAACAAAACCAAGCCAAACTAGGGGCGGGGAGAGGGGGGAGGAGTCTTATCTTCCACTGAATTACAGAAGAATCAGACAATAGTGTTCCCAATGCTGATGAAGATTTGTAGATGGGGACTGTATAGAGAAGAGAGTACCTGTCCAATATGCCAATGCTTTCAAAAGATGAACAAAAGTTGATTCATCCAATGACAACCGTGCTTGCTCTCTGTTTACAAAAAGAAGCAAAATTGTTAATCTTTTGCATACCAATATCATAAAACACATCTTATGGATATGATGTCAGCGGTACACCACCTTCAATAGTAGATTCACGATTGTATCACATGCCAAGAAGACACAACTGCCGTTCTCAACCACGTAATTATTAGGTCCAATCAATTTTATGAGGCATTCCATAACCTGCACATAAAATTAATATGCTAAAAATGTATACTTATCAGATCAAGTCATGACAATGCATCTGTACATGTAAAAGTATATTCATTTTTTCAACCTTCCTAAATTTTGACTTTAGAATATTGTGAGCATCTAGCGGATGTCCTCATGGTGCCATCGTAAAATATTGACAGAAATTAAAAATAATAGACAAAAAGCAAGCCATCATGAATATGAAGGACACCCTCAACAATCAAATTATGTTACAAGGATGCACTATCTTTCTTTTCAACTTAGAAATACATCAATTAAAATAATGCACAGACTTACAGCTTTATGCCCTCCAGAAGAAGCCAAAGCTTTGCATCCTTCAATCTTCATTGTTATTTGACACAACATTGGAAGCAAAAAACATATGGAGTAGAAAGGACTGCCATTCAGAAATAATTTAAGCAAAGTTCATTCTCCAAGTAAAGAAACAACCCCAGAATTCATCCCCCAAAAACCCAACACATGAACTTGCCTAAAAAGAGAGAGAGAGAGAGAGAGGAAACAAAAACCAAAGAACAATCATCAGTCCATCAAACAATAATATTTTGAAAGCTGTTAAACCTTTGATCATCTTCACCTTCAATTGACAGCATATACTCTAATAGCTCTCTCACCTTCTCTTCGCATGCAATGGGTGTTTCTGCAAGATAGCTGATACAAGAACATATAACTTTATTGGAGAATCTTTTCGGATTAAATCACAATTTAGAAAAGGATCCAGAAAGTCAGCCCAGTTCTTAGTATATTTCTGTAATATTCTCTCTATCAGATATCATAAAATGAATAATTTATCACACGTATGGACAGAAAAAAACCCTTTTCACTAAATATTTTCTTTTTTTGACAAGTAGGAAAGAAAAAAACCATTAACATATCCTTTTCACTAAATATTGCTAACCTCTATTACCTCCTTAGCACAGCATATTATACACATACACACAACTCTGAAAGCCATATTGAATTTCTCCTATGAGTTCTAATTAACAATCTCTAAATTATTAGACAAGACAAAATATGACCCAACACCCCATTGCCTCTACAAGCCATTGGCCAGCTGAGGTGAAAGAAACTAGCAAAACCCAATCATGTTTTTTCCCATGATGAGGCATTTCATAATAACAATTCAACCACAAGGCCACTAGTTGAAGGTAGTTTCTTCTTCTTTTTTTTTTTTTTTTTTCAAATGTTTGAATGTCATACTATTAATAAACTTTTTCCTCAAAAAAAGAAAAAAATAAAAGAAAAGAAGAAAGAACTACATTGTTGCACAGAAAGCTTAAACAAGTTTTTATTTATATAAGTTATAAAATTTAATTAGAAAAGAGACTACTCCATGTACATAGTAATGCACACAAAGAAAACTAAAGTGTCAGGACTTTATAAATTCAGGGATGGAGTTACTGTTACTCTGTTAGTAAAGCCCCATGCATGCGACCAACCAAATAAAGATCAAAGAAACTATGTGAGCAATTGGGTCCCCGAAAGTTGTGTCCACGTGTGCACAATGCATGTGTTCATGTGTATGGTCAATTGATATTTCTGTTGGAAGCTTGAATACTCTCTATAACTTCATAAGAGTTTCACATTTCTTTTATCCCCTAAACTATGTTGTTCATACTGCAATATGCTGGCACTGTGGCATACTTGTTTAGACACAACATAACCTGGGTTATGGAATACGTGTCCAACCTTTTGACTTTTTTATTTTTTATAATAAGTAATAAAAAAAACTACAAAGAATGAGAATTACAATCTAAATGAAATAAGATCTTGAAATTTACAATAGATTCCAACTCTGTAGGGGTCCAAATCACAAGACCATTCAAACAATGAAAATAAGAGACAATTTCAGATAAATAACTTAGACCGCCCTCTCAAATGTACATTGATTCCTCTACCTCCACAAAGTCCCCAATAAGCAAAATGGGCTAGGTTCCAAACAAAAAAAGAATGTTTACCAAACCAATTTCTCAAACTAGCCAATATCTCAGCAACACTCTTGGACATAACCCAATGAACCCCAAATGCATAAAAGATAGAGTCCATAATCATACGCTACATCACAATGCTATAGCAAATGGTCCATGGTCTCGTTACTCCTGCAGCACATACAACACCATATTACCAAAGTGATTCCTCTTTTAATCAGATTATTGCCTATTAGATCTTCCCGTGGCCCATGTTGTCCACACAAAAAAGCTATCCTTTTTGGAGCCTTTGCACGCCAAATGCTTTTCCAGGGAAACATCACTTCTCTTGAGCCTTTTAGAGCAGAATGTGAATGAACATCAAATCTACCATTACCATTCAACGTTGACCATATGAAAGCAGGACCCTCGCTACTTGGGATATTAGAGTCAACTGATACTAATTCCCAATCATTAACATCAGAAATAAACCTAATATTCCATGAGCATGTAGCTCTCTTTATTTTGAGTCTCCAAGTAAGAGGTAATTGAAGCGTCCCTGTCAATTGCAATGGCATACAACTCAAAACACATTTCTTTCAATAATTGATTCCCACATCATAAATCATGCTAGAACCTTACCCGAGAACCTTGCTCAAGTACCATCCCCAACCGCATACTATAAATAACCCACAAATCTCATGATCCCAATTAAAAGTGAGCATTTTTCCACAAGAAAGAGAGGACTATTACCAAATGTTCTCCAAATCCTTTTTTATACAATTAATTTCTTAAGTAATTACAAATCCCCTTTGCTAGGATTTCAGACAGTAAGGCATGAATCTGGGTGGTTTATCAATTAAAGGACACGATAATGCATATTAGCACAATTATGTCAATTATTTTAATCTTATTATCTTTTTAACTTTCAACCTTGGATTTCTTCTTTGGAAACACCAAGAGGTGTCAACTAGTTGAACTTCATAATCTAATTATATATTTGTTTAGATATTGATTGCTTCATTCAATTATCTAGCACATATATGTACTACTGTCTCTATTGCAATACATTTACCTCTACCTATACTAAAAGTGTTGGCCGTATCTTAATTTTCAGGTACTAGGGGAGTCAAGACCCTACAAACGTACCTGTAGTCTGAGCAACATGGCCTTCAATATTACCAAGTAGATTAAAAATAGGAAGATGTATGATATTTCATGCTGTTCTAGTCTGTTGAGACTCTTCTACTAAGAAATCAACAAAGTTGGAAACTTTATTCCAAGGGAGATAATGGTCAGAAGATACCTCCCAATAATCCAGACTGAAGCAAGAAGATCATCTCCTTTCCTTTGTCCATGTTCCTGTATAATCACAACAGTGAATTCACAAAGGCAGCACATAAAATCTTAATGATATCAAATCACTACCATACCTTCGCATCTTGTAAATAATCTAAGACAAACACTAATTGTCTCATCAAGTGCCCTGATCACATTTGTGAAAGTGCTTTCATCAATAAGGTCCCCTGTGAATGATTCCACAAAGATGATTGAGATTGCCTAGAAGAAACAGCAAAACACAGTTGATAGTATAGGGCTCCCTTACAACTCAAATGAGGTGTAAGCAACAAGGTAAAGAAACCACCATATCCAGAAAGAGGAAGTGAAAATTTTGACAAGAAAGTTAAATAGCATGAATAATGGGTCAAAAAGTAGCCTAAAGTGCACATCCATGCTCCAACCCATGCTGTAGTTAAGGTTAGCCAAGCTATTGACCTAAGTGACCTAAAGGTTGGCCAAGCTAGAAACCTTCAATAAAAACCCTAGTTGATGGGCCTGGCACTAGTAACTAGGTTTAAATGGACAACTATCAAACCAGAGTACCATCACTTATCCTCATACATATATTACAGACACAGATGCACATATACACTGGCTAAAAGTTCTCAAGATCATAGAAGTTCATGTCACCAGCAGCATTTTATGTCACATATAATAGCTTATTATCATACTAAGTGACAAAACAATAAAATTCGTTAACTTAAAGAAAGGCGCAAAGTTTTGAGGAAATATGTGAAGCGTAACAGCATAACAGAATATCAACATTTTTTTAGTGAAATGCAATGATCTTTCTTATACAAATATAAAAATCATCAGTGAGGGAATGAATGTTAAATAAATATTGTGATTGCCTGACTCAAGTGAATGCAAGTACACTAAATATTCACAAACCCGTTAACTAATCAAAAGCAGATTGAAATCACATACTAGCTACTCTAAGAATCTCTTACATACCTTCATTTTCCTTTTTTTTTTTGATAAGTAATAAAGATGTATATTCAAGAACATTACCTCATGCAAAAAGACATAAGGCAGAGATAAAAGAGTACCGAGAACGAAGATAAAAAACAGAAAGAAAAGATACTAATTACAAAGGAGAGAGCTAAGAAATATAGGTAGAGAATCACTAAAGATGAGTCCCCAAGCCCTAGACCAGTAAAAAGGGTGCCATTGAATGAAGCCAATAGCTGGTCATCAGAACTTTCCATGTCCTCAAACGTCCTCCAATTTCGTTCCCTCCAAAGACACCACATTACGCACAGAGGAGCTAAATTCCAAATACTAGACGAATGCTTTCCAAGCCAATTCCACCGACCAAAGAGAGTATTCGCCACTGATCTTGGCAAGACCCATGCAATCCCAAAAGATCTAAACACCAAATTCCACAATCGGTCAGCCTTACCACTATGCAATAGCAGATGATCCACAGTCTCCCCATTACAACAACACATAATGCACCAGTCAACATAGTCCATCCCTCTACCCCTCAAATTCTCACCTGTAAGTATCTTATCCTATACAGCCATCCACACAAAAAAGGAAACACGCCGAGAGGCCTTAACCTTCTAAACACCTTTCCAAGGAAAGATAATGGGCAATGGATCTCTTAACTTATTATAAAATGATCAGTTATCAAAGTCCCCTTTCTTCGTCATCTTCCATCGCATACGGTCTCCATTCTCAATTGGAGGTAACTTGGAACCCAAAATACAGAGAAATTCATCCACAACACCCATTTCCCAATCATTTGGTCTCCAATTGAAACGAACATCCCAGCTTCTCCGATCTCATATCCCCAACCGTTCAAGAGAAGAGGCCACAGATGCCTCTTTATTGGAGGCAATCCCATACACAACCAGAAAGGTCAATTGAAGTGGAGAATCTCCACACCATTGATTTGTCCAAAGCTTCACTCTATCCCCCACCCCTAGCTCAAACCGAATATATTTACTAAAAACCTCCCAACCCATACGGATGCTTCTCCACAAACCACATCCACGAACTCCTTTATCTAGCTTGGATGTCTATTCCCCCCATTCTTCCCCAAACTTTAGAGCTACAACCCTTCTCCAAAGCCTTGTCTTCTCAACCCTAAACCGCATAGCCATTTCCCTAGTAAGGCTTTATTAATAGTAGGTAATTTTCTTATTCCTAACCCACCATTCTCCAGAGGTGCACACACCTTATCCCATCCCACCAAATGTGTCTTGGATTCCCCCCCATAAGAAATCCCTTTGCAATCTCTCAATTTTATTGGCCACATGCGTAGGGATAGTAAAGAGAGATAAAAAGTAAGTCGGAAGACTAGATAATGTGCTTTTAAGCAATGTCAATCTTTCACCTTTTGACAAATACATATTTTTCCACCCAGCCAACTTACGCTCAATTTTCTCCAAGATAGGATTCCAAATAGTAGGGGATTTGTGGGATGCCTCTAGAGGCATACCAAGATAAGTCATAGGCAAAGACCTAATCCGGCAACCTAAAATCTCTGCCAAGATATAGATATTAGGAACCTCCCCAATGGGAACTATCTCACTCTTCAAGACATTAACCTTTAACATTGTCACAGCCTGGAAACAAAGAAGGGGTGTCCGAACATATAGAATCTGCTCCTCATCTGCATCACAAAATAGAATCGTATTATCCGCAAACAAAAGATGCGAGACACAAACCCCTCCACCCCGTCTACCATCAGCCCTAAAACCTTGAAGTAAACCAACACCTTTAGCTCTTTTCATCATCTTATTGAAAACCTCCACCATAACCAGAAACAACATAGGAGATAGCGGGTCCCCTTGTTTCAATCCCCTCGAACTCCCAAAAAACTTAACTAGAGACCCATTAACCAAGACAGAGAACTGGACTGTAGCTATACAAGTACAGATCCACCTACACCACCTTGCCCCAAATCCCATTCTCCTTAACAAATTTAGAAGAGCCTCTCAATTCACATGATCATAGACTTTTTCAATGTTTAGCTTACAAATAACCCCCGAAATCTTGCTCTTCACCGTACTATCAACACACTCATTGGCAATAAGAACTGAATCAAGTATCTGTCTACCACCCACAAAATTGTTCTGAGTCTCAGATATTAGATGATCTAAGACCTCTTTCAAGCGGTTTGCCAGAGCCTTAGCTAAGATCTTGTATACACTCCCCACCAAGCTAATAGGTCTAAAATCTCTAATATTGGAGGCACCATTCTTCGTGGGGATTAGGGCTATAAAAGTTGCATTAAGAGATTTTTCAAACTTACTATGTTGATAAAACTTTTCAAACACAGCTAAAACATCTCTTTCCACAACTCCCCAACAATGATGATGGAAGGCCATAGAAAAACCATTAGGACCTGGGGTTTTATCTCCTTCCAACTCTTCTACAACTTGAAAATCTCCTCCTTTTCAAACCTCCTTTCAAGCCAGTCTTTCTCTAGCCCCTCGATCTGATCAAACTCTAATCCTTCCACAAAAGGCCTCCACTCCTCTGTCTCATTGTACAAGATTTTATTAAACTAAACTACTTGGTCTGTCATCTCTGATTCGTCCTCATAAATAACCCCATCCACCTCCAGCATACTAATATGATTATACCTTCTCTAGGAATTAGCCACCTTATGGAAGAACTTGGTATTGTTGTCTCCTTCCTTAATGCAAAGCATCCTTGATTTCTGTCTCTACGAAACTTCTTCCAAAAAAAGAAGGTTCTGTATTTGAGATCTCATCACATCCCTCTCCCCTATCTCCACTTCAGAAAGGCCATACTCCCCTTCCTTAGCATCCAATAATTTCAAGGCTTCCAACAATTCTTTCTTTTGACAACCTACGTTTCCAAACACACTTCGGTTCCACTAATAATGTCTCCTTTTATAGCCTTCAGCTTCTTAGCAAGCACAAAACTGGGAGTACCTGAGAAGGAGTATTGATTCCACCAAGAATGAACCCTCTCTTTGAACCCATCTGTCTTTAACCACATGTTCTCAAACCTAAAAGGATTCTTCCCCCTCAACATCCTCCCAGCCTCCACTAATATGGGGAAGTGGTCTGAAATACGACGAGGTAATACCCGGTGGATCAAATCCAGGTAGTAATCCTCCCAATCATGAGAAACCAGAGCCCTGTCTATCCTGGACATCGAAGGCTGATCCGAGCCACTAGACCAAGTATAACTCCATCCTTCCAACGACAAATCTATCAAATTAAGCTCCTCAACGAACTTAGAAAAAATCTCCATAGCCAGAGTAAGGTGCGATCCCCCCAACCGTTCACTTGGGAAGCGAATGATATTAAAATCCCCTATGTAACACTATGAAATATCCCAAAGTTGCTGAATTCCAATTAGCTCATCCCACATCTGCCCCCTTAAGTTATTATCATTCGGGCCATAAACCCCAGAACATGCCCAAATAAAACCATCCCCACACCCTGCCACTGAACCAATACGGAAAAGCAACCCACCATTACCTCCAACTTTTCTAAAGCCCTCCTATCCCACATCAACAAAACCCCACCAGCCGTCTGATCCGCATCCAAAGCCACCCAATCTACATAAGGACAACTCCACAAGCTACAAACCAGTTGTCTATCCGAGAGTCATTCAATCCTCAAACATTCCATGACACCATTTTCAACTTCATAAAAACAATTAATCCCCTACTCCAAAATTAGAATTGCAGTCAACGAAGACTATCTACCATCATAATTAACCGAGGAAATTAGATTCCTCAACTTCCTCTTCCCTTTATCCTTGGACACAACTTTCTGGTGGGCTGCATCTTTCCTGTTCTACAGATTAGCAGCCTCAATCTCCCTCTCAAAGCTTTGTAAAAGCATGATGCACATCTTCTCATGCCGTCCCAAAGAAAGACCCATCATTTTACAAAAACTAGGGATTCTATGTTTCACCCAATTAGAAATATTCAGCTAATTTTCCACCCCCGTCACACCGATATTATTATGCAACTCCGTTGACACAACCAACCCCATAGGATTTATAGTCATCAAAGGGGAGAAGCTATCCACATCACCCAAGTCCAGATCTGCACTAAGTGCTTCTACCTCAGTCAATACTTCCGGAGCAGAATTACCATGGTCTGCCAGCACCAAAAATTGCCTAACCTGATGGTTATTATCTATCCCCTGACCATCATTTATACAATCAGCCCGACCATCTTTATCTCCATCCTGAGCACCCAAACCCACAGTCTCAGCTCCCCAGAGTCATCGGGAACAGTACACTCAACCTCCACCGATGACTCCACAGAGCAACCCACTGTCTCGGAGTGAGGAGAAGACCCATACCCATCGGAGACAGTGCACTTAGCCACCACCGAGGGCTTCGCGAGACTACCCATCGTCTCGATATGACCAGCCACGATCTCACAGTCACCACCACCCGTCGCCGTCGTCGAGGGATGGCTTCGCACCTAAATCACTGGCGCTGGCGACTTCACGGCGTGACCTCCACCATCTGCTGTGACGTCGACCACCCTCGGAAGCTCACCGTGTTGATCCAACTTCTTCAGACTCAACGAAACTTCGTGAAGGGCAGTGGGATTCTCCGCCATCGCCGATCTATGGGCTTCTGGCGTTGGTGGGCTCGGATCAACTAAAGAGGAGAACTCACCTACTTCCATCCTAAATGGGCTTGTGAGCTCTGAGTTAGGGAAGCCCACCTGTTGGTCTAGGCCCACTACATCCTTTCTTAGAGCCCGTGAAACACATTTAAATTTTTTTTACTCCCCCTTGATTGCTATCCCAGGAAACCTGTCTCCTACGTTTCACATCAACTGCTACAATTAAACCACTCCCTATCCAGCAAGATCTCCTTATATCACTCCTTTTCCCATTTTCATCAGATTTTGAATTCACACTGAATCTTACTGGAACACGTTTCCTATTTTCTGCGTGAATTTGCCCACCTTAGTACTTGTAAGTTTCTGATTCATCACCAACAGCCCCCTTGACTGATTCTGCCTCTCCACAAACTCCCCCTGAGTCATATTTTTATCCTTATCCTTGGTTATAATAAGTTGTGACTGAGTACCCTTGGCTGCATTTGACCCTTCAATATCTCAACAAAAGACCGAGAAGGATGAAGCCCCAACGTTCTCCTTTGTTGCTGAGACACAAATTTGGCCTGGCCTGAACCTCCGAAAGCATATTGGTCAGGTTCCAACATCTTCCTCAGTTCAAGCCCAAAGACCTTCCAAACATTTTGTGCTTTGCCTCCAGGAATGATGACAATTCTTCTAAGCCCGCCAACTTTGAGTTCAGACACTAAAAGGAATTGACCAAAGGAGTTTGATCCCCGCTGCAAAGTGTACACGGTATCTCCTTCTCTAAGTGTAAAAAACTGTTTGGGATTGATTCCGACCACCGCGTGTTCTATATTCTTCATCAACCATAAAGCTGCATTCTTGCCCATGAATACTGACTTCATGAAGTGATTACCTCGTTCAAAAATACGTAAGGAGAAAAAATTTCCTCCTTCCTCAGCCACCAATTGAAAAAACTTAAATTCAATGAAAAAACTACGAATTCTGCCCATTGAAAAAGCAAGTAATACCTTCATTTTCACTAGCATTTGATATTAATTTAATAATCTTCTCCATCAAGGAAAAGGCAATAGCCACATGTCTTTGCTTTGAAAGAATTGTTTGAGCAGTGGACGAAGAACTATTTGATGCTTCGTATTTCAAGCAGGCAAGCTCATTCAGCAAAACAGCAACTTCAACACTTGATTGCTCTAAGACAAGCAACAGAAACCTGACAAAAGAATGAAGTGAAGAAAAAAAAATTGAAAGTGAAACCTGCACATTTAATATGAATGGCTCTAAAAACCATAGTATTTACATTTACAGCTTACCTGTCAACAGGAATGGGATCCTCTTTATCAGGCAAGTTTATTTGCCCAATCAACCAATGCTCCCCAAGTATTGATACCATAGCCTCAGCCAACGTAAGGGCCTCAAGCTTTTCAGCAGGTGCTGCACAGGAGTGACACAAAAATAAAGATCAACAAGCTACATCCAGAAAACAAAAAATTGTGGACACTGTAAATATATGTATATATATATAACTAAGAGCCTTGTATCTCAACTAACATCTTATAGTGTTTGAAAATGAGACATTAAGAATTCAAATCCCCCAACCACCAATTATCGAATCATCAAAAATATATAGACTTATATGATGTGCTTATTTACCTTTGCCTTTTTCTGACTTATTATTTTACTTTAGCAATTTAAAACGGGGGGGAATTCACTTTGTTTACAAGCTTTTCAGCAGGTGCTGCACAGGAGTGACACAAAAATAAAGATCAACAAGCTACATCCAGAAAACAAAAAATTGTGGACACTGTAAATATATGTATATATATATATATAACTAACAGCCTTGTATCTCAACTAACATCTTATAGTGTTTGAAAATGAGACATTGGGAATTCAAATCCCCCAACCACCAATTATCGAATCATCAAAAATATATAGACTTATATGATGTGCTTATTTACCTTTGCCTTTTTCTGACTTATTATTTTACTTTAGCAATTTAAAACGGGGGGAATTCACTTTGTTTACAAAACCCATTCGACGAAATCTTATCACACCTCTTTTTTCACACCAAAAACAAAAAGGGGGAACAAAGGAAATATATTAACACAGATCCTTTCAACTATGTAATTCCATCTTAACATCCTGAACGTTCATCTATATCAATTTCATAAACATAGAGGTGCTGCATTCCAAATTTGCACCTTACACCCGACAAACCCATTAATGGCCAACTTTTCAAGAAACTTACTGGCAACCAAAGTTGGAATTACACTACTAACCCCAAAAAGTGAAATAAACATGACAAAATACAGCAGGCAATCCAGCCACACATAAAGCATTCCATAACAAATATAATTTATTCATTGAGTCTTAATGAGGAAAAAAATAATTAATTTTTCAGCAGCATTAATTCAGAGTAAAGAAAAGATAATGCTTAACGATGCTCATTCTGCAAAACTGACAGCTGATTACAGGGACACTCTTAGAAAAGCTATCAAAAGAAAGAAGTCAGGACAGCACCTTCTAACTCTTCCAATAACTTCACCTTATTGCCAAATATTAGATTTAGACCCACATATTAACACATAGAAAGGCAGTAGAAGTGTGCTTTTTTTTTTTTTTTTTTTTTAAGAATAAAATTTAGTTACAAAATTGGTTGTGGTATAAAACTATAACTTCCTTTAAAACAATTAACATTACTACGATAGGCTTTGGGCAATATTTCAAGCCTAAAATCGAGTCTCAGTCTTGACTCTCCTAACATTATATGGGCGACGAAAAAATGCCCCCAATACACTTCATACTTTTTACTGAAAATTTCTGGATCCCTTTTCTTGGGGATTTAGACTCTATTTATAGGGAAAGAGATTCCCCCTCCACTGTCCACCTATAGGGTGGATGATGAGGGTGAAGCTACTTGTCCCATATGGATCCCCCCCCCCCCCCCCCCCCCCCCCCCCCCCCAGGGTGAAGCTACTTGTCCCATATGGATCCCCCCCCCCCCCTCCCCCCTTCTTTCTTTTAAGGTGAGGATGAGTGGAAGTAAAGGTGTACAACACTGTTTTAATGGGTCATTCTATAATAAATGTAACTTGGTTGGTAGGTATATGCGGAGGTAACAATTGCTGAGTTTGAAAATTATCCCTACTAGCCCATCTAATGCAATTTCCCTTTAAGCTGGCTAGATTGTCCATCTTTTACGAAATACACAGAGTTTGAGGGCTTCCCTTAGTCCATCATAAAGCACATGTTAAATTAACTAACCAATTATCTTAGGCCATGTGGGCCAATGACATTAGAGCTAGTCTTCTATATATGATTGTAATTCAATATTAGATATCAATGAAGAATAAACCAATTGCTTAGTGCATCTCTCTCTCTCTCTCTCTCTCTCTCTACGGAGATCTAGGTCCCCTTGAAGTGGCCTACAACAACTAATGTTCTAATTCACCATTCTTACTTGTCCACAATTCATATTCATATTTTAGCAAGTTCTTATCATAATCCAACTATTAGAGAAAGGTTCAATACGTAAAAATGTGCTAGTGTACTGTGTGAGAGATCAAAAAAGATGAGGTAGGGTTTTGAAAACATGGAGACACTCTCTCTAGCTCAGTTTTTGGATGGAGGCATAAGTTGAGTATATACGTGTATATGTGTGTGTGAACTAGGGTTTTAAAGCTTTTTGGAGGGTTTTGGATGTTCCTATGGGTCTGGGGGGTGCCCTCTCAAAGATTTAAGTACTGGGACCCTAAATATGGTTTTGGAAGTGAGGCTATGCACACAACCTCGTGAGTGTGCATACACAATCCCAAAGGTGTGTACATAGAACCCTAATTTTGATGGCATTGATAGCCCGACTTCAAACGTCCATAATTTATTCATTTTAAATCCAAATTGGGAAAATTTTGAATTCAATTAAAGCCCAAGATGTCTACTTTCCAATTAAAAAATTCTCATTCAAATATTCATTGTGGTTCAAATGTTATGGTAAAAACAGTGAGAAAAAAGTCATTTTTCAACATTATTTTCAAAGCAATTTGGAGTACTTTTAAGTTATGATTATCTTCAGACTATTGAGAACACTTCAATTACCCTTAATTGATGCATTTCAAGCTCATCATTGGGACTAAGGATTAAAGGTTATTAATGAGTACAAAATGAGGTGTTTACAGAGGTACAAAATGAGGTACTAAGCTTATCATTTTTGTAGTCTAAAAATGCTTTAAATAATTTATTGACATGGCATCATTTCATTAGAAAACTAAACACACAGGGGCAAGCTTATGTGACACTTAACAGAAAATATAGATTGAGAGGCTGTTGATGCAAATAGAATATATCTTTAGGGGATAAAATCTAAATTTTGAAATAATTATAAAATTTCAAAGTGTAAAATTCAAAAACCCCAGAACTTTAGAGGCGCAATTTGCACTTTAGCCTTAATATAATATAAAATATATAGTGACACTCCTTTTAAATTTCAAAAGCTTTTGATAGTAGATATTATTCATTATAGTTGTAGGGTCTATTTTTGTGGCCCAAGCCTAAAAGATATGGGTTGAAGGCCCAACGAACCCGGGACAATAAATTTGTAGAGAGTGGGCGAAAGAGCTAGGCTGGTTATAAAGTAAACAATGGTTGGCTAGGTTAATTGCAGCGATGATAACATGAAATGATGCCTGAACAACTCCATGAATGGATATCCGAAGAGATGTTTTATTAAGTGGACAGTGATTACAACATTCAGAGTTACAGTAAAACTTTTCTCTCTCTTTTTCTCTCTCTCCTGCATCCCCTATTATCAGGGACCCTTCTTCTTTATATAGCATCCTCTCCTATCATCTCCATCGTCCACCTGTTCTTCATCTGCGTATCTACTTAAGTGCATATCACGTCATGTGTCTACTTTAGTTTTTTGTGAGTGGCGGTAGCCGAGGTTACACTGTTCAGGGGTCTTCTCCACATAAATGCGGCCAAAAAAGCTGTTGCAGTGCATTAAATGCGGTGGTAGCAGCTTTTCCTTTAGATATTTTTTAGTTCTGATCATCTCCAGATCCACCCAGGACTTATCATTATCATTGGGATTATTAGGAAGATTATTCGGACTTTCCACACGTTTGTTTGATCAAGGCTATTTGTGTCCGAGGAGTAAGACGTCTTCGGACCAGTGATGACCTCTTTGGACGGTACTCCCCCTTTACTTCTGGGCTTCCTGCTTCAGATGAGCCGCCCCAACCACCTATTGCTCCTCAAAAATACAATAGTCCTTAACAGAGTGTCCCGGACCCATTAAGTAGCTCGGGGCTTTTTCCCCCCACAATAGCCCCTCAAAATCTTAATTTTTCCCTCGCGTCCGAAGAGAAAAAATGAGATTTTGACTTGTCACGGGGTAAAAGCTTGAAAACAGACAAAAGTTCGGCCTGACACGTGTGTAGGTATAGATGCGCGCGCTCCATCATTGCTGCCGTTGTTTTCCGTATTCCCAAAGCGCTACATTAATTACAACAGGGGGCACCTTGTCCTTTACATCCAATGGTGGGCTATTGATCCAACGGACGGGGTTCTTCCTCGGGGTTTTGGCGAAATAAATTCTGCCCCTTCGTTTGATCTCGTATAAAGTCTCAGAGGTAGATATTTCCTCCTTACTTTGCAACTCCCAGACCATTCCACAAGAACAAGCACACAAACGCTCCGAGCTTTTCCAATCGCCGATTTCAATTCTTCCCAGAGTTCTCAAGAATCCTTCCACGAGTCTAGAGATCAGGGTCTAGTTTAGTTCCTGTAAGTTTCTATCATCTTAATCCTCCAGTTTTCTCTTCGGCTATCCTTTTTCCAATTTGAGCGACTGTTTCCTCATTGCTGCATCGTACCTCCACTTTTCCGTTGAGTAGTGATGTGAAAACTCGAGTACTTGGTAGATAGCCCTGCCCAGTTGGAGAAGTTTAGGGCCACATACCGCATACCTCCAAACGTGGGTGTGAGGTATTGCCCTCCGGAGAAGATACTAACTGATCGAAAAACGGGGGAAGTTGTGATTCCTGTCATTGCCTTCCTAGAAGGGGGAATGACAATTCCTATGGGCCCTATCACCACTAGCTACCTTTGAAACCATAGGATTACCCCTTGGCAGTGCGCGCCTAATATGTTTAGGATCCTAGGAGCAATTGAGGACCTTAACCGCCACCTATGATTGGGGCTCACTTGGCTTGACGTGGTGCACATGTATAAGTTCCACAGCCAGTAAGGAGCAGGATATTATTTAAAATCCCGGTTCGACGTTGTTAGGCTCATCTCCTGCCTTCCCAAATCCAATAAAGGGATGAAGGATAACTACGTGATCATCTCAGGCGCGTGGTATGACAGCCCTCACTGTCCGACCAGACCAGGAGAGCCAGGTGGGACACGTTAGGCTTAGGCACACTAACCATAGGCTTAAGATCTTCGACTTTTAACAGTTTTTTATTCTTCCTGTGTTGCTGCTTTCCAGTTTCTAACAAAGCTTTGCTGTGACTTGTAACAGATAAGAGAAACATCTCTCCTCGGCTCAGCCTCACCAACTTCGCCGCGCTCAACTTTTTGCTACGGTCCGAGATCTTCATAAGCGAGAACGGACAACTCCGATCGGCTCCCCTCATCCTAGGGTACAAAACGAAGCGAAAAGACTTCTAACCGGTCGGCAACGCGATAGTCCAAGGAGACAAACGTCTCAACCGTATCGACATTTCGTTTAAGGGTTTTCTGGCACCGCACGACCTTCCACCTGTACCACACCCAAACCCCCAGGGTATACCCCCTCTCGTACAGCCACTCCAGCAAGTTCCCCTCAGACTAGAGGTTAAGGGTGAAAAGGTTGGTTCCTCCACCTCCTCGCTAGAAGAACAAAT